>NC_057807.1:184763904-184973306 GCF_018294505.1 Triticum aestivum
TAGGATCTTCAAGCATCTCCAAGCATCTTGCAGCATGTAGAAGAGTAAAGAATAGCAGTTTATATTTATCAAACATGTTGTAACAATAATGCCCAAAGATCCTTTCTCGACTCCCTGCGAGAAAGCAATCCCGGAGCCACATAACTTAAGTATCCATTTCTAGTTGTATTAGATCAAGATATAAGTCTGAACGTCCATTACCGTGGACACCGTATTCGAATAAAGATCTTCCCTGCAGGGGTGCACCACATTTTCCAACACGCTCGATCACTCTGGCCGGACACACCTTTCTGGGGTCAATGCCCGGCCTTGGAAGATCAACGCGTCACAGCCCGACCTAGGCTCAGCAGAGAGGTCCCCGCCGGTCTACATCCTAAGCACTCCGGGGTCTGGGCCCATCGCCCGTTGCACTCCGGATCGTTGCGCGCAGGGCGGGTCCAGGCTCCAACACTACAGGATGGTGCCGGCCCAGCCATGCCGCACTGCTGAACTGGACGTCTGACAAAGCTTCGGCTGATACTGCGACGTCGAGGCCCAAAACTATTCTCACATGGTGGTTGGTGCGTAAAGGCCAAAGGCCAACTCAAAACAAATACCCAAACCATAGTGTATTATTAGCTTGCGAAGACGAGCAGAGACTCACGATAAGGTGACCCCGTCGCCCCGTCTCGAGGAAATACGACAAGGGCTAGCCCAGCCCACTCGGGGGCGGCCTGCCAGCCCGGCCGTGCCTCGTAACCATCTTGCGGGTGCTCTCCGGGCCCGCCCGACTTTCCCAAAGGTCTCAAGTAATGTGAAGGTAACCGTGTGTCCAAACATCAAGGGGAAAACCCAAGGAATCACCCTCGGAGGATTCCACTCGATGTAATCATCAAGGTGAACGTAAGAGGAACCACCCTCGAGGTTCACACTTGAGGGGTTGCACGACAGAGCCGTATCGGGAATGGTGAAGGAGGAAATCACCCTCGATGACCACGACCGAATAGCTACACTACATGATAAACATCAGGAGTGCGTTATGAGGGATCACCCTCGGCACTCGATAGTAGCTCTGCAGAGTCGAGCAACAAAAGGGGCGTGATGTGATGTGAAGTGTCAGGCTCTGGTCGTCGATCACGTTGATCGAGTCGCCGATGATGAAGCAGGGGCAACAAGGACAAGTGTGGGTCACTGATGGATCACTAGCCAACCTATACTAAGCAGTTTAGGAGAAGCATGTAGGTAACAATAGCAGGTACAAAAGCAGGCTATGCATCAGAATAGGAGCAAACAATAACAGTAGCAAAATCTAATGCAAGCATGAGAGTATAGAATGGGCGATATCGGGATGATCAAGGGGGGGCTTGCCTGGTTGCTCAGACAAGGAGGGTCGTCATCGACGTAGTCGATCACAGCGGCATCAACAGCGGTCTCGGGGTCTGCCAGAGAGAAGAGGGGGAAGAAACAGTAAATACACGCAAACATATGCACAACATGATTATAAGCGGGGCTAGAGGTGTTCTAACGCAGTGCTAGGCGTTACTGGCGAAGGGGGAAAACATCCGGGAAAGTTTTCCCGGTTCCGGACGTCTGTCAGACAGATGAACCGGAGAGGAAAAGTTCAACGTTTGCTATGCTAGGGACGTGTGGCGGACGAACGGACCGTGTATTCGGATTCGTCTCGTCGTTCTGAGCAACTTTCATGTACAAATTATTTCCATCCGACATGCGGTTTATTTTCTATAAATTATTAAAGTTTTAGCATTATTCTAAAATTATTATTAATTCGAAAATGGGGTTATTGCATCATCATGATGTCATCATGACGTCGGCAGGGTCCACAGTCAACTCTGGCCGGGTTGACTGGTCAAAGGGGCAGTGGGCCCAATTGTCATTGTCTAGTGTAATTAAGCAGGTTAATTAGACTAAATATGTTCATTAGGCTAATTAGTCAAAGTTAATTAAGTTAATTAACTAATTAATTAATTAATCAATTAATTATTTCAAACATCCTTTATTTTACATTTTTATTTCCGTTTTCATTTTAACAGGGGGCGGGCCCCATTCGTCATTGGCCCAAGGGGCCATATCGGGCGCCAGGTGCGGGTTAACGGGCACAGGGTGCTGCGGGCGTGGGCGCCCGTGCACCCGAACGGGACAACAGGGGGGCGCCGACGGGGGTGAGCGCCAGGGCGAGCGAGGCGCAATGGAGCACGAGGCGGGGCTCGCGCGCGGCAGTGGCGACCCATGGCGGAAGCAGCAGGTGGCGGGATGGAGGCCGAGCGGCGGCGCTAGGCGCGGCGGCAGCGGCAGGGCTGCACGGGCGGCGACGCAGGTGGAGCAAAGCCTCGGGGAGAGGGCCGCGGCTCGCGGATGCGCGCTAAGGGCGGCCGACGAACAGGGCCACTGCGGGCGGCGCGACAACGGTGAGGTCACGACCGGGGGGGGGGGGATTTGCTCACCCGTGTTGAAGGGGAGGCCCGATGCAGGGGAACGCGACGGCGGGTAGGTGGCACGTTGGGGTTGAGGAGGCGAGGTGACGCGGAGCGGCTCCGGCGAGCGGCGTCCGTCGGCGAGGTCGGGGCGGGGAGGCCCTTCCGGATCCAGGAACGGGAGAAGGAGGGGGCGCGAGGAGGACGACGACAGGGCAGCGCCAAGCGGTGTCGGTGAGGTAGCGCCGACGTGGTGGCGCCGGGAAGGGCGGCGGTGGGGTTGCGGGATCGGGCGATCTCCTCGATCCCGATTGGGAGGAACAGAGGAGGGGTGGGGAGTGGGGGATCGAGGGGAGTGGGGAGGGAGTTGTCCAGATATTTTAGGGTGTGGGAGGATAAGGGAGAGGGAGAGGTGGGCTGGCCTGGTGGCCTGGATGCCCAGTTGGGCTGGGCAGCTCGGCCACGGTTGGCCCAGTGAGGGGTGGGGGTTGTTTTTCTTCTTTTCTTTATTAACAGAAGTTGTCTAGAATTAATTAGGGCTGCAAAAACACTTTTGATCGATGCGGTACTGGGCCACATAAATACTTTGCAAATTTTGAAACTGCCACAAAATGTTTCAAGGTATTTGGAAGTGACTAGGTATTTTTAGAAATTAAATAAGGAAAGATAAAAGTTGGTGGACCACCAAAATAGAATCCAGGGGCATTCTGGGAACTCAAAAGAGGTTGGTCCCAACATGACAAATAACCAAGGATTATTTGCCACATTTTGAACATTTTAGTTTTCATGCTTGACAAACTTGGATTTTTGACTTTAAATTTGAATTTGAATCCGGACCTTGATTTGGATCAAGTGGTGATTATCAACAGTAATGTGATGATGTGGCACCATTAACAGGGGTTTACTGTAGCTTAATTATCCGGGCGTCACAATTCTCCTCCACTACAAGAAATCTCGTCCCGAGATTTTTAAGGGGTGATTAAGGAGGAAAGACTCGGGAGGGACGGAGCTCAACACAAGATAGGTACCTCAACATGGCATAGAGGCATCTCTTGAGTTGGAATTCAAGATAGTCATCGAGAGCAAGGTAAGAAGGTGCAATAAGAGGCTTCAAGCGGGTAGGCAACCGTTCGTTGCCTGAAACAGAGGGTGAAAGGGGTTCAGAGTAGTGGGAATAAGTATTGCGTCTAATACCAGAACGAATCACATGGAAGATGGCTCGTGAATTACATACGAATCCAAGTGCGAGGGATAACTTTGAAAACAAGGATGTATAGGAGAGTCAGGTTTCGATCCTGTGGAACTGTGGGTTATGGGCCCACCATGTGGGTTAAAATCAAGAAGGCGTTACATTTTGCACGGTCATGATAGCAAGGCAGGTCAGAGGGCAACCTGTCAGTTATGTTGGCAACAATGTTGGTACCAAGGGCGAGGGACAAAGAGAACCATTTTCCTGCTCGTTAAGACGAGGCGGACCAATAGGCAAAGTTCTCTTCCATCGATGGCTACCGGAATGTCATCAACAATAGTAACAAGGTCTTACAAACAGAGCTGTATATCGAGGCATTTACATAAGCAGGGAATTAACTCTGCTCGGATATGTTAGGTTACAAGAAAAGTTTAAACAACGCAATGGAGAATTGAATCGGATATCGGTGTTTTTGCCTAACAACTCAGAACCCGTGGAATATTTGAATCGGCGAGAATAATAGTTGATGAAGAACTCATAAGAAGTTATGTAGTTCTAGGATATTCTCGAGATACCAGAGGGTAATACTCGAGGGTAAAGTAGAACAAAGGTTGGACGGGTGAACTAATCTACAGAAGACAAGTACTTCCACTTGTCCGAGAAATGAAATCAAAGAAGAACAATCATGGTTGGAACCATGGTTGTGAAGGTGCAAACATAGATACAAGACAAACTTGTCACAAGAGGATTATTATTATAACAAGAAGCTTCCATGATAAGTTCCACATCGGGTCCACGGGCATGAATGCAAAGGCTCAAGGTCGACTCCCACTTCTCTAATGCACAACTTTTCATTTACTTCTCGCTTTCGGTGAAGCTGTAGTGTTGATATTTTATCTGGCAAAACACCAGAAGAGTAAGACTCATGAAGACTCTCGGGTTCAAACAGATTAGGGAAGGCGTAGGTTCAACCCATAGAGGCATCTTAGGAACCTTTCCCACAAACTTCAGGAGAAAAATATCAATCCCGAGAGTAGAGCATGGTTGAGGAAGCAGAAGATACAATTAACCAAAGGCATTATGTATCCGAGGAAAAGCTCACAAGGTTATTGTATATGAAGGACGCTGTCGGATAGAACCCCACAAAGGATTTGGTGGTTCACACGCAATCTGATGTGAGCATCATTACTCAACCAGAAGTAGAAAGAATGTAAGGATATCAGATTATAGAAGCAACTGACTAATTCAGAGTTGAAATGCAAAGGAATTACGATTTCCAAAATCAAGGGATCAGAAGCAAATGCTCTGACCAAGGATGGTTAAGTTAAAAGATTTAGTGCACAATCGATGGCAATCTAACTGGCCGAGAACCAGCTCATGTTCGGGAAGACATCTGAGCTGGAAAGATAATCTATAAGGATCAACTAATGATTGCGACACAGGCATATCAAATCGAAAGACTCAAGATGATAATGACAAAGGACGTCAATGGATACTGCTAGGCATATGGAATTAATTAGAGCGTAGGCAGGTAAGACTTTCTAGAGCAATAGGCGACAGAGGTCATCGAAAGCTTGGATTGTGTTACCAAGTCTCTTATGAAGCATAAGAATAACTGGGGTGAATGGATACTCGATAAGAGCGAGTAATTATCTGAAGGGGTATTCATACGACAAGGACTGCAGGGCAGTAAGCATAAAGGAACCTCGGAACATCGAAGAGTATTTCAGGACATCTTAATTACAAGAGCAACTAGGGATGAAGGTATGAACGACAACGTAGTTAGTTACGCATAAGGATTTATCGGTGGTAGGGATTGCAACAACGAAGGGTACAAGGGTCTCGGAAAAGGATCGGAGAGTGTCTTCAGAATCTTCTGGTGCACCAAGCCATCATCTGGAGTGAAGGGCTCTCCGAGAGGAAGTATTTACGAGATCCTAGAGTTAGAGTTAACAAAATCATTTAACCCGAATAGAAGAGAGATCAGAGTCCCAGAGTATAGATGAGGAATAAAAGATCCTAATACCACCCAATTGGCGACGCGGGCCCGTAAGCCACACAACCATGTTAGTAAATCAATTTTTCAAAGACTAGACTCAACTTCGGCCAAGGAGTTGGAAAGGGGGATCCTACAGGCAGTCGGCTCTGATACCAACTTGTGACACCCCCGATTCGACCGTACACTAATCATACACGCAAATGTATACGATCAAGACCAGGGACTCACGGGAAGATATCACAACACAACTCTAGACACAAATCAAAATAATACAAGCTTTATATTACAAGCCAGGGGCCTCGAGGGCTCGAATACAAGCTAGATACACAAGAGTCAGCGGAAGCAACAATATCTGAGTACAGACATAAGTTAGACAAGGATGCCTTAAGAAGGCAAGCACAAAAACAACAACGATCGAAGAGGCAAGGCCTCCTGCTTGGGACCTCCTAACTACTCCTGGTCTTCGGTGGCCTCCATGTAGTAGTATCCGTCGGCGGTGGCATCTAGCTCCAAGGATCCACCATCTGGTTGCATCAACCGGAAAGAAGAAGGAAGGGGGAAAGGGGGTAGCAAAGCAACCGTGAGTACTCATCCAAAGTACTCCCAAGCATCATATCTACACTAAGTATGCATTGGTATCAAATGGAAGGGCTGTATCTATGGACTGAACTACAGAACGCCAGAATAGAGGGGAAGACCTAGCCTATCGAAGACTAGCATCTTCAAGCAGCTCCAAGCATCTTGCAGCATGTAGAAGAGTAAAGAATAGCAGTTCATATTTATAAAACATGTTGTAACAATAACACCCAAAGATCCTTTCTCGACTCCCTGCGAGAAAGCAATCCCGGAGCCACATAACTTAAGTATCCATTTCTAGTTGTATTAGATCAAGATATAAGTCTGAACGTCCATTACCGTGGACACGGTATTCGAATAAAGATCTTCCCTGCAGGGGTGCACCATGTTTTCCAACACGCTCGATCACTCTGGCTGGACACACCTTTCTGGGGTCAATGCCCGGCCTCGGAAGATCAACACGTCGCAGCCTGACCTAGGCTCAGTAGAGAGGTCCCCGCCGGTCTACATCCTAAGCACTCCGGGGTCTGGGCCCATCGCCCGTTGCACTCCGGATCATTGCGCGTAGGGTGGGTCCAGGCTCCACCACTACATGATGGTGCCGGCCCAGCCATGCCGCACTGCTGAACTGGACGTCTAACAAAGCTTCGGCTGATACTGCAACGTCGAGGCCCATAACTATTCTCACGTGGTGGTTGGTGCGTAAAGTCCAAAGGCCAACTCAAAACAAATACCCAAACCATAGTGTATTTTTAGCTTGCGAAGACGAGCAGAGACTCACGATAAGGTGACCCCGTCGCCCCGTCTCGAGGAAATACGGCAAGGGCTAGCCCAGCCCACTCGGGGGCGGCCTGCCGGCCCGGCCATGCCTCGTAACCATCTTGCGGGTGCTCTCCAGGCCCGCTCGACTTTCCCAAAGGTCTCAAGTAATGTGAAGGTAACCGTGTGTCCAAACATCAAGGGGAAAACCCAAGGAATCACCCTCGGAGGATTCCACTCGATGTAATCATCAAGGTGAACATAAGAGGAACCACCCTCGAGGTTCACACTTGAGGGGTTGCACGACAGAGCTGTATCGGGAATGGTGAAGGAGGAAATCACCCTCGATGACCACGACCGAATAGCTACACTACAGGATTAACATCAGGAGTGCGTTATGAGGGATCACCCTCGGCACTCGATAGTAGCTCTACAGAGTCGAGCAACAAAAGGGCGTGATGTGATGTGAAGTGTCGGGCTCTGGTCATCGATCACGTTGATCGAGTCGTCGATGATGAAGCAGGGGCAACAAGGACAAGTGGGGGTCACTGATGAAGCAGGCCCGATGCAGGGGAACACGACGGCGGGGAGGTGGCGCGTCGGGGTCGAGGAGGCGAGGTGACGCGGAGCGGCTCCGGCGAGCGGCGTCCGTCGACGAGGTCGGGGCGGGGAGGCCCTTCCGGATCCAGGAACGGGAGGAGGAGGGGCGCGAGGAGGACGACGACGGGGCAGCGCCAAGCAGCGTCGGCGAGGTAGCACCGACGTGGTGGCGCCGGGAAGGGCGGCGGCAGGGTTGCGGGATCAGGCAATCTCCTCGATCCCGATTGGGAGGAACAGAGGAGGGTGGGGAGTGGGGGATTGAGGGGAGTGGGGAGGGAGTTGTCCAGATATTTTAGGGCGTGGGAGGATAAGGGAGAGGGAGAGGTGGGCTGGCCTGGTGACCTGGATGCCCAGTTGGGCTGGGCATCTCGGCCACAGTTGGCCCAGTGAGGGGGGGGGTTGTTTTTTTCTTTTCTTTATTAACAGAAGTTGTCTAGATTTAATTAGGGCTGCAAAAACACTTTTGATCGATGTGGAACTGGGCCACATAAATACTTTGCGAATTTTGAAACTGCCACAAAATGTTTCAAGGTATTTGGAAGTGACTAGGTATTTGTAGAAATTAAATAAGGAAAGATAAAAGTTGCTGGACCACCAAAATAGAATCCAGGGGCATTCTGGGAACTCAAAAGAGGTTGGTCCCAACATGACAAATAACCAAGGATTATTTGCCACACTTTGAACATTTTAGTTTCATGCTTGACAAACTTGGATTTTTGACTTTAAATTTGAATTTGAATCTGGACCTTGATTTGGATCAAGTGGTGATTATCAACAGTAATGTGATGATGTGGCACCATTAACAGGGGTTTACTGTAGCTTAATTATCCGGGCGTCACAAGATATCCCCGATGCGGATAAATGGCATATCCCCGGTCAACCAATCCTACCTCCAAGAGCGCTAGGGGCCAGCTTCGGCGATCTAAGGAGACTTCATGATGATGTGCTGCGGATAGAGAAAGGCCTCATTGCCTCGAAAGATGAAGGATACCCACTCTACGTGGTTAACATTCCGCGGCAAATGTCATACATCGACTGCTTCCCCGCGGATAAGTTCTTCCTTCGATTCGATTACATATTCGACATGCTTCACGTGAAGAAGCTGGATTTTACGTTTGTCCACCTTTATGCCTTGCACATGAACTACATCATTGGGGGTGAGAAGATACCTCATATCTGTGTCGCTGACCCATACTACATGCACGAGGGCTTCTTGGGAGTCTGCGCAAAGCACTGTGAATACGCGAGGGAATACATCGTCAGTTTCATGCTCGCCAATAAGGACAAGGAGGCGATTCTCGTGCCTTATCATCCCGTGTAAGTCATCCGCGCGGCTATCCTTCCTTCGATTTCAATCATTCATTCGCACGGTGGAGGCTAATTAATTTGAGGTGTACTTATTTTGCGCAGCGGCGGGCGCGCCGTCCTCATCATCCTCTACCCCCGATACTCCCACGCTCTTTACTTGGACTCGCCGAAGAACATTCACAAAAAGGATTACACCCACATCAAGGATGTTCTCGACAGTGCTATGTTTTACTACCAAGCACAGGGTGGAGAGGTCAAGGACAAGAAGAGAAGGGGCGGCAGGCTCGCCTTCAGCCATAAGACCGAATTCTGCTGCATCCAGCAACCGAGCGATTCTCTTAATGATGGATTCTATGTCCTTCACCACATGATGGAGTACAGACGGGATCACCCGAACCTTCACATGTCACCTAGATCCGGCGATGCCCATATTCTGTAATGGGCAAAGGACATAGGAGATATCGAGGATCATCGACTTCGAGATGAGTTCTATAACATCCAGCGCGAACTTGCCCAAATCATCATGAAGGAGGTCGTCGGAAAAACAGGGGTGTTCTACGGAGAAGCACAAATGTCAAGGGAAGACATCCGAACATGGGTAGCCTCTCAGCGTCTCGACATGAAGCCTTTCACTAAGCTCGGGGACTATCTCCCTGACATGGATGGATGGCACGACATGTTGGAGTGATTGTCGATATATGACAATCTGTCCATTTAGTCCATACTTTCTGTATGAAAAAACTTTGAGTTATGCACGGCGAAACTTTATTTGTGATGTAGTTAAACCATCCTCCTCCTCGACTAGCGAAGATCACTCTAGTTAGGGCATTTTGGGTACGATGAACTTTGTTATTTATGCTTTTTATATGTTGTTTCTATTTTTGCCAAGTCTGTCTCTTTCTGTTGCTCAACTATATATGTTGCATATCATCGACTCATGTGTCGATGCAGGTGCATAGATCATCGATGGAGAAGAAGTGCTACGCCAGGAGTATATATACAACGAGTGGCCGGAGTGTCAGGCCCAGGTGTACCAGTTTCTGGTTTCCGAGCGACAGGCAGTAGTTAGTTTAGGTTCACGCTAATGCGAGAGAGGGATACAAACTAATGTATTGCATAGTTCCGTTCTCACTCAAAGTGATAGCTCTTCTCGCGTATATCATTGTTTAGATGGATGACGATGTATTTGCAAGTAATCGAGACTTGTATCGCTATTTCCGAGATGATGACGAGAGACCACTTTGTGTTAGATGATGATTATGATGATGACATGATTTGATGAGACTAGTTGTATGTATATGCTATGATTACATTTGTATGTGTATGATATGCTAAAGATTATTGTATAAAGCCTATTCAAATACAAAACAAATATGCAGAAAAAAACTAATAAAACTAGTAGTAGCGAGGGGAAAAAAGTTAGCAGTAGCGCTGCCTTACTAGTAGCGCTTCCCTGTAAAAAGCGCTGCAGATAATATCAGCATCACTCTTTTCTGAAGCGTGCTACAGCTATCCATGTATAGTAGTAGCGTGGGACGACAGGCGCTACTGCTATACGTTAGCTGTAGCGCCTTATCAGTAGCGCATCGTCCCACGCTACTGATAGGCCTAAAACCCATGCTGTTGCTAGGCTTTTCGCTAGTAATGGTGATACATGATCCAAATCAACTAACCATGTCCAATCATCACGTGAGATGGGGTAGTCATCAATGATGAACATCTCTATGTTGATCATATCTATTATATGACTCACGTTCGACCTTTCGATCTCCAGTGTTCAGAGACCATTTATGTACATGCTAGGCTCGTCAAGTTTAAGCCAAGTATTTTGCATGTGTAAAACTGGCTTACACCCGTTGTATGTGAACGTAGTGTCTATCACACTCGATCATCACGAGGTGCTTCGAAACGATGAACTTTAGCAACAGTGCATACACAGGGAGAAAACTTTTATCTTGAAATTAAGTGAAGGTATCATCTTATAATGCTACTGTCGTTAAGCAAAATAAGATGCATAAAGGATAAACATCACATGCAATCAAAGTATGTGACATGATATGGACATCATCATCTTGTGCTTTTGATCTCTATCTCCAAAGCATCACATGATCTCCATCGTCACCGGCTCGACACCTTGATCTCCATCATTGCATCAGGGCTGTCTCGCCAACTATTGCTTCTACAACTATTGATAATGCATAGCGATAAAGTAAAGCAATTACATGGCGCTTGCATTTCATACAGTAATTAAGAGACAATCGTAAGGCCTACCAGTTGTCAATATTACAAAACATGATCATCTCATACAACAACGTATATCACATCACATCTTGACCATATCACATCACAACATACCCTGCAAAAACAAGTTAGACGTCCTCTACTTTGTTGTTGCAAGTTTTAAGTGGTTGCTACAGGCAATTAGCCAGAACCGTTCTTAACTACGCAAAACCACAACGGTGTTATCAAGTTTGCTTTTTAAACCTTCTTCAAGGACCGGTGATGACCCACAAGTATATGGGGGTCAATTGTAGCCTTTTCGATAAGTAAGAGTGTCGAACCCAACGAGGAGCAAAAGGAAATGACAAGTGGTTTTCAGCAAGGTATTGTCTCCAAGTGCTAAAATTGTAAGTAGCGAAGTAGTTTGATAGCAAGATAATTTATAACGAGCAAGTAACAAAAGTAGTAACACAAGTGCAGCAAGGTAACCCAATCATTTTGAGGCAAAGGACATGCCAAAACGGTTTCTTATGATAAGCAAAATGTTCTTGAGGGTACACAGGAATTTCATCTAGTCACTTTCATCATGTTGGCTTAATTAGTGTTTGGTACTTTGATAATTTGATATGTGGGTGGACCGGTGCTTAGGTGTTGTTCTTACTTGAACAAACCTCCTACTTATGATTAACCCTCTCGCAAGCATCCGCAACTACGAGAAAAGTATTAAGAATAAATTCTAACCATAGCATTAAACTTTTGGATCCAATCGGCCCCTTACGGAATAGCGCAGAAACTAGGGTTTAAGCTTCTGTCACTCTCGCAACCCACCATCTAATAACTACTCCACAATGCATTCCCTTAGGCCCAAATATGGTGAAAGTGTCATGTAGTCGATGTTCACATGACACCACTAAGAGAATGGCAGCATACATATCATCAAAATATCAAACACATAACAAGTTCACATGATTACTTGTAACATGATTTCTCTCGTGACCTCAAGAACGAAAGTAACTATTCACAAATGATAAACATGTTCAATATTAGAGGGGTATAAAATAGCATAATGGATATGAACATATAATATTCCACCAAATAAACCATATAGTAATCAACTACAAGATGTAATTAACACTACTAGTCACCCGCAAGCACCAATATATAGTTTTGATACAAAGATTGAACACAAGAGATGAACTAGAGTTTGAGAGGAGTTGATGCTGTGAATATGTTGATGAAGCTATCCCTCCCCAAGACGGGAGAGTTGTTGGTGATGATGATGACGATGATTTCCTCCTCCGGGAGGGAAGTTCCCCCGGCGGAATCGCTCCACCGGAGGGCGAAAGTGTTCCTGCCCAAGTTTCGCCTCGAGGCGGCGGCGCTTCGTCCCGAATGTCCTCCTCCCATTTTTTCTAGGTCAAAATGACTTATATACCATAATATGGGCACCGTAGGTGGGCCGAGGAGGGCAACACCCACCATGGTGCGCCTGGACCTCCTGGCGAGTCCAGGTGGGTTGTGCCCACCTGGTGGCCCACCTCTGGTACTTATTTGCTCCAATATTTATTAAATACTCCATAAAAATTCATCGGGAAGTTTCAGCTCATTTGGAGTTGTGCAGAATAGGTAACTTGACGTAGCTTTTTTAGGTCCAGATTTCCAGCTGCCGGAATTCTCCTCGGTGCATACGTATCATATTATGAGGGAAAAGGCATTAGAATTACTCCAAAAAGCATTATTATACAATAAAAAACATAAATAACAGTAGGAAAACATGATGCAAAATGGACGTATCAACTCCCCCAAGCTTGGACCTTGCTTGTCCTCAAGCGAAAACCGAAATCGAAAAACATGTCCACATGTTTAGAGAGAGAGAGAGGTGTCGATAAAAACAAAAATACGGACATAGCAACATCATGTGACTTAATATAACAGCAACAAACTTTAATATAAAACTTTTATCATAGAACTTTTATTATAGACTTCTCATGAACAAGTGACAATTCATCACAACATCGAAGTATAAAGCATAAACTCTATTGGAAACCAAAAAACTATGTTCTCAGTCAACTTTGCAACTACAATTCATCATCTTTTCAGGAAGGGTCATGTATCGGAGCCTTTAGGCAAGTCCACATACTCAACCATCATTTAGTCTTCTATGATTGCTAACACTCACCGCGTACACATGAGCAAAACATTTCAATCGGACACAAAGAAAGATAGGGGCTTATAGTTTCTCCTCCTAGCACACTCACCTCAAGGGTGATGTCAACAATAATAACTTATGCCACCCATATTCAAATGGACATATGTGCCTAGATCTTTCCTCACCACATGATGCTTGTCAAAGGAGGAAAAATAAAAGTAATAGAGAGAAAGACTTTGACTCTTGCATGAAAGTAAATATATGAAAGTAAAAGATAGGCCCTTCGCAGAGGGAAGCAGAGGTTTCCATGCACTTTTTGTTTGTATGCTCAACCCCTTAGTGCAAGAGAACGTCACGTTATATTGCCCCTTGTGATGGCAACCTTTATTATGCAGTCTGTTGCTTTTATTCTTCACCATCACAAGTTCGTACAATGCTCAATTTTCCCTTACACTAAATGATCTCACATTTTTATAAGCAATTTTTATTGCCCTTTTTGCACCGATGACAACTTACTTGAAGGATCTTACTCAATCCATAGGTATGTATGTGGACTCTCAATCAAGATAGGGTTTAAGGGTTTTGGATGCACAATTAGTATTTCTATTTAGTGCGGAGTTTTTGGCTAGCAAAGATAGGGGCAAGCACCACATGTTGAAGGATCTATGACAATATAACTTCTATGTGAATATGAACAAACATAAATCATTAAGTTGTCTTCCTTCCCAACGTCCACAATTTTGGCATATAATATTTTGATGGGTGCTCACCATGATAAAAGATTTCCATGATAGTATATTTATATGTGAATCTTCTCTTCCCTTATTAATTCTTTCATGAGTTGCATCATTGACCAATGCTATGTCTGTCAATCTACAATAAAATTTTCTACCTATACTTTTCCTTGTGTAATGTCATCACTTACCATAAGGTCAGCGTATGATATTTTTCTTTTTATTGCAACAAGAAAGTAAAGAAGGCAAAACTCAAACTGAACTTTATTGTATCTCAAACACGATTACAAGGATTGATCACTAAGCAAACTCACAAAAAGAAAGGATCGGACTAAACTTTTATTCATCTAATAGCAAAAGATAAATCGAACCAAGAAAGTAAAGGCAAAAGATAGTGGAGATGATACGATACTGGCGCACCTCCCCCAAGCTTGGAGAAAGCCAAGGGGAGTGCCCATACCCAATACTCAGTTTTCTTTTGGTGGTGAAGAAGGATATGATGGTGATGAAGTAGAAGCAATCCGGTCCAATACATCTGTGAGTGTATCTCTTAAGTAGTAAATCTCTTGAAGTGCTTGATGAAGCAACTCAGTGTTCTTCTCTACTTCAGCCATGATATGTTTATTTTCCAGGCCCCAAGTGTTTGTCCCTGCATCACTTTCTCTTGGACGAGATATGTCCCAATTGGACGGTATATGCACACGAGGAGTGTTTTCGAACCAATAATTATGAATAAAATTGTGAAAATTGTTTTGATGTAACATGTGTAGAGGCCTCCTTGTAGGGAGTTCTTCATGATCGCTTGGGCCTTCTTGATTGTTTAGGGACCTCATGGCTTGATGGGGGTTAGGATGAGTGGAGATGCTAGCCAGAGTACCTCTCTCAGAGGCCGGAGGGTGAATTCCGAACGAGCCCCCCTCATCTTCCTCCACAATGATCTCTTTAGATTCCTCTTCCCTGGATTCTACCTGAAGCAACCAAGCTTCGCCTTCTTCAATGTTGGAAGAGGGAGAAGACATGATGCCTGGCTCAACAGATCTGACAGAAAACAACAAGAAAATAGGAGATTTCTCCGCGATACGGAGGTTAACAGGTTCGGGAGGTATATATAGATTTTTTATCTTGGGGAACAAGCAGAACGGAAGAAAAACAGAGTCTGGAAAGTACCCGAGGTGGGCACAACCCACCTGGGCGCACCAGGCATGCCTGGCGTGCCTTGGTGTATCATGCCCACCAGGGTCACTTTCCTGGAAGTTTCTTATTTTCTAAATTTTCTAAATATTCTAAAACTGACAAAAAATATATTTGTGATTTTTCGGAGTCCGTTTACTTACCATATCACCTAACTCCTTTTTTCATTATTCTGGAGTGCTTCGAAAGGTTTCCTTTATGTGTTCTTATGGTGTCAAAGTTTGGATAACATTGCTTTCAACATTAATGGGCATACTTGAGATATAGTGTTTTATTCGTTGCCCATTGACAATCTTCGGGTTAGTCCCTTCGGCATTATTTATTTTGATAGCCCCGGATCGGTAGAGCTCCTCGATGACATAGGGTCCTTCCCATTTGGAGAGAAGTTTTCCTCCAAAGAATCTGAAACGAGAGTTGTATAAAAGAACATATTCTCCAACTTTGAACTCACGCTTTTGGATTCTTTTGTCATGCCATCTTTTAACTTTTTCTTTGAATAACTTAGCATTTTCATAAGCATGGGTTCTCCATTCATCTAATGAGCTAATATCAAATAACCTCTTTTCCCCAGCAAGTTTGAAATCATAATTGAGTTCTTTTATTGCCCAAAATGCTTTGTGTTCTAACTGAAGAGGTAAATGACAAGCTTTTCCATAAACCATTTTATATGGAGACATACCCATATGATTTTTATATGCTGTTCTATAAGCCCAAAGTGTATCATCTGATTTCTTAGACCAATTCTTCCGGGACCTATTGACAGTCTTTTGTAAGATTAGTTTTATTTCTCCATTGCTAAGTTCAATTTGACCACTAGACTGAGGATGATAAGGTGACGCAATTCTATGGTTAACATCATACTTAGCAAGCATTTTACGGAAAGCACCATTAATAAAGTGTGAACCACCATCAGTCATTAAATATCTAGGGACTCCAAAACTTGGGAAAATAACTTCCTTAAGCATTTTAATAGAGGTGTTGTGATCAGCATTATTGGTGGAATAGCTTCTACCCATTTAATAACATAATCAATAGTAGCCAAAATATGTGTATACCCACTAGAGGAAGGAAAAGGTCCCATGAAATCAAATCCCCAAACATCAAATGGATCAACACCAAGTGAATAATTCATAGGCATTTCTTGACGCTTACCGATATTACCTATTCTTTGGCATTCATTACACGGTGAGACAAACTTGCGGGAATCCTTGAAGAGAGTATGCCAATAAAAACCAGATTTCAATACCTTACGAGAGGTTCTGTCTCCCGCGTGCTGTCCTCCATAAGATTCAGAGTGACATTTCCTTAGGATTTGTTCCTTTTCATGCTCAGGTACACAACGTCTAATAATACCATCTACTCCTTTAAAAGATGTGGGTCATCCCAAAAGTAATGTCTTAAATCATAGAAGAATTTTTTCTTTTGTTGGTATGTATTTAGCAACAATATAATTAGCATAATCAACATACCAGGGTGTACTATGAGAAACATTTATTGTAGCTAGTTGTTCATCACGAAAGCTATCATTAATAGGTTGTGGGTCATCAAGAGTATTTTCAAGTCTAGATAAGTTATCAGCTACAGGATTCTCTGCTCCTTTCCTATCAGTGATATGCAAATCAAATTCTTGTAGCAGAAGAACCCACCTAATGAGTCTAGGTTTAGCATCTTTCTTTTCCATAAGATATTTTATAGCAGCATGATCGGTGTGAACAATTACTTTAGAATCAACAATGTAAGATCTGAATTTATCACAAGCAAACACCACTGCTAAGAATTCTTTTTCAGTAGTAGCATAGTTTCATTGAGCACTGTCTAGAGTTTGACTGGCATAATGAATAACATTTAGTTTCTTATCAACTCTTTGTCCTAGAACAACACCAACAACATAATCACTAGCATTACACATAATCTCAAAAGGCAAGTTACAATCAGGTGGTTGAACAACAGGTGCAGAATTAAGGCTTTCTTTAGTGTTTCAAAGGCTTCCATACAATCATCATCAAACACAAAGGCAATATCCTTTTGCAAAAGATTAGTAAGAGGCCTAGAAATTTTATAAAAGTCTTTGATAAACCTCCTATAGAAACCAACATGACCAAGGAAACTACGAATACCTTTGATATCTTTAGGACATGGCATTTCCTCAATTGCATCAACCTTAGCTTTGTTCACCTCAATGCCTTTTTCAGAAATCTTATGGCCCAAGACAATACCTTCGTTAACCATAAAATGGCACTTCTCCGAATTCAAGATGAGATTTGTTTGTTCACTTGTCTGCAAGACTCTATCAAGGTTGCTTAAACAATCATCAAAAGACTTCCCATAAACAGAAAAGTCATCCATGAAAACCTCAACAATCTTTTCACAAAAATCAGAGAATATAGCAGTCATACATCTTTGAAAGGTATCAGGTGCATTACAAAAACTGAAAGGCATACGTCTATAAGCAAATGTTCCAAAAGGACAAGTACAAGTGGTCTTTTCTTGATCAGATTGTAAAACAGGTATTTGTGAAAAGCCAGAGTATCCATCAAGGAAGCAAAAATGTGTGTGCTTGGATAATCTTTCTAACATTTGATCGATAAAAGGCAGAGGGTAATGATCTTTTCTAGTAGCTTTATTTAATTTTCTATAATCAATTACCATTCTATAGCCCATGAAAATTCTTTGTGGAATAAGTTCATTCTTATCATTAGGAACAATAGTAATACCTCCTTTCTTAGGTACACAATGAACATGACTTACCCATCTACTATCAGCTATAGGATATATTGTACCTGCTTCCAGAAGTTTCAATATTTCCGTCCTTCCCACTTCTTTCATTTTTGGATTTAACCGACGGTGGTGATCAACAACGGGTTTAGCATTAGGTTCCATATTAATCTTGTGCTAACATAGAGTGGGACTAATGCCCTTAAGATCATCAAGAGTATATCCAATAGCAGCCCCGTGCTTCCTTAGAACTTTCAATAACCTTTCTTCTTCATGTTCTGAAAGGTTAGCACTAATAATAACAAGATGTATCTTCTTTTTATCAAGATAAGCATATTTCAAAGTGTCAGGAATTGTTTTAATTCAAACACATGATCACCTTTAGGTGGAGGAGGACCTCCTAGAGTTTCAATAGGCAAATTGTGTTTAAGCAGAGGTTGTTGTTCGAAAAAGATTCTATCTATTTCATTTCTTTCACGAATACGCAAATCATTTTCATGGTCTAGCAAATATTATTCCAAATGATTAGTAGGAGGTACAGCAATAGAAGCAAGACCAATAATCTCATCTTTATTAGGAAAATCTTTCTTATGAGGTTGTTTACTAAACTTGGAAAATTAAACTCATGAGATTCATCACCAAATCTAACACCGATAGTTTGTTTCTCACAATCTATTTTGGCTTTGACGGTGTTCAAGAAAGGTCTACCAAAAATAATGGCACAAAAGTCATCTTGTTGGGAGCTAAGAACAAGAAAATCAGTATGGTATTTTATTTTCCCACACAAGACTTCAACATCTCTAAGAATCCCAATTGGTGATATAGTATCTCTATTAGCAAGTTTAATAGTGACATCTACGCCTTCTATTTCAGTAGGTGCTATTTCATCTTTAATTTATTGATATAAGGAGAAGGGAATAACACTCACAGTAGCACCTAGATCACATAACCCATGATAACAGTGATCTCCTGTCTTAACTGAGACAACAGGCATGCCAACAACTGGTCTATGTTTATCTTTTCCTTCAGGTTTGGCAATTCTAGAAGCTTCATCACAGAAGTAAATAACATGCCCACCTATATTATTGACTAAGAGATCTTTAACCATAGCCACACTAGGTTCAAATCTGATTTGTTCAGATGGTTTGGGTGTTCTAACATAACTTTTGTTAATCACAATTGAAGCTTTAGCATGTTCCTTCATCCTAACAGGGAAAGGTGGTTTTTCAATATAAGCAGTGGGAACAACTGGATCAACATTGCAAATGATGGTTTCTTCTTTAGCTTTTACCGGTTCTTTAATTGGTGGGTGATATTTAAACCACTTATCCTTAGGGAGACCAACATGAGTAGCAAAATATTCACAAAAGGAAGCTACTATCTCAGAGTCAAGTCCATATTTAGTGCTAAACTTTTGAAAAGCATCGGTATTCATAAAAGATTTAACACAATCAAACTTAGGCTCAGTACCTAACTCTGTACCTTCGTCGAGTTCCCAATCTTCAGAGTTGCGTTTAATTCTTTCTAAAAGATCCCACCGGAATTCAATAGTCTCATTCTTAAATGAACAAGTATCGAGCATGGTTTGATCATTACGAGAAAGCCGAGCATAAAAATTCTAAATGATAGTTTCTCTCGAGAGCTCATGATTGGGGCATGAATATAACATTTACTTAAGCCTCCCCCAAGCTAGAGCGATACTTTCTCTTTCACGAGGCCAAAAATTATATATATTATTCCGATCATGATGAACAAGATGCATAGGGTATTTTTTGATGAAATTCCAATTTCAAACGGTTCCAATTCCAAGATCCAATATCATCGCATAGCCTATACCATGTCAATGCTTTTCCCTTCAAAGATAAAGGGAAAACCTTCTTCTTAGCTTCATCTCCGGGAAAACCTACAAGCTTAAACAATCCACAAATTTCATCCACATATATCAAGTGTATATCAGGATGTTCGGTTCCATCTCCTGCATAAGGATTAGCTAGAAGTTGTTCTAACATACTCGAAGGAATTTCATATTCAATATTTTCAGTAGGTGCAGTAGGTTGAGGGGTAACTAATTGTGGTTCCGGTCGAGGTGAAGATACCCCGAACAAACCCCTCAAAGGATTGTTTTCCATAGTAGCAAGTGACAATAAATTTCAGCATGTAGTAATAATGTTTCCTTACCAATTTCCACTTACCAAGAGCGCTTCACTCCCCGACAACGGTGCCAGAAAAGAGCCTTGATGACCCACAAGTATATGCGGTCAATTGTAGCCTTTTAGATAAGTAAGAGTGTCGAACCCAACGAGGAGCAGAAGGAAATGACAAGTAGTTTTCAGCCAGGTATTGTCTGCAAGTGCTAAAATTGTAAGTACCGGAGTAGTTTGATAGCCAGATAATTTGTAATGAGCAAGTGATACGTCTCCAACGTATCTATAATTTTTGATTGTTCCATGCTATTGTATTATCCGTTTTGTATGTTTAATGGGCTTTAGTATGCACTTTTATATTATTTTTGGGACTAACCTATTAACCGGAAGCCCATGCCAAATTTTTGTTTTTTTGCCTATTTTAGTGTTTTGCAGAAAAGGAATATCAAACGGGGTCCAAACGGATGAAACCTTTGAGAGAGTTATTTTTGGAACAAACGCAATCCAGGATACTTGGAGTGGACATCAAGAAACAAAATGAGGTGGCCACAAGGCAGGAGGGCGTGCCCAGGGGGGTAGGCGCGCCCCCACCCTCGCAAGCCCCTCGTGGCTCCCCTGACCGACTTCTTTCGCCAATGTATACTCATATACCCTGAAAACATCCAGGAGCACCACGAAACCCTATTTTCACCGCCGCAACCTTCTGTACCCGTGAGATCCCATCTTGGGGCCTTTTCCGGCGCTCCGCCGGAGGGGGAATCGATCACGGAGGGCTTCTACATCAACACCATAGCCTCTTCGATGAAGTGTGAGTAGTTTACCTCAGACCTTCAGGTCCATAGTTATTAGCTAGATGGCTACTTCTCTCTCTTTGGATCTCAATACAAAGTTCTCCTCAATCTTCTTAGAGATATATTCGATGTAATTCTATTTGTGGTGTGTTTGTCGAGATCCAATGAATTGTGGGTTTATGATCAAGATTATCTATGAACAATATTTGAATCTCCTCTGAATTCTTTTATGCATGATTTGTTATCTTTGCAAGTCTCTTTGAATTATCAGTTTGGTTTGGCCTACTAGATTGATCTTTCTTGCAATGGGAGAAGTGCTTAGCTTAAGGTTCAATCTTGCGGTGTCCTTTCCTAGTGACAGGAGGGGCAGCAAGGCACGTATTGTATTGTTTCCATCGAGGATAAAAAGATGGGGTTTATATCATATTGCTTGAGTTTATCCCTCTACATCATGTCATCTTGCCTAAAGTGTTACTCTGTTTGTATGAACTAAATACTCTAGATGCATGCTAGACAACGGTCGATGTGTGGAGTAATAATAGTAGATGCAGAATCGTTTCGATCTACTTGTCGCGGACGTGATGCCTATATACATGATCATGCCTAGATATTCTCATAACTATGCAGTTTTCTATCAATTGCTCGACAGTAATTTGTTCACCCACCGTAATACTTATGCTATCTTGAGAGAAGCCACTAGTGAAACCTATGGCCCTTGGGTCTATTTTCCATCATATAAGTTTCCGATCTATTTTATTTTGCAATCTTACTTTCCAATCTATATCATAAAAATACCAAAAATATTTATCTTATTATCTCTATCAGATCTCACTTTTGCAGGTGGCCGTGAAGGGATTGACAACCCCTTTTTCGCGTTGGTTGCAAGGTTCTTATTTGTTTGTGCAGGTACGAGGGATTTGAGTGTAGCCTCCTACTGGATTGATACCTTGGTTCTCAAAAACTGAGGGAAATACTTACTACTTTGCTGCATCACCCGTTCCTCTTCAAGGGAAAACCAACGCATGCTCAAGGGGTAGCAAGAAGGATTTCTGGCGCCGTTGCTGGGGAGTCTACACACAAGTCAAGACATACCAAGTACCCATCACAAACGCTTATCCCTCACATTACATTATTTGCCATTTGCCTCTCGTTTTCCTCTCCCCCACTTCACCCTTGCCATTTTATTCGCCCTCTTTTTCCCATTCGCCTCTTTTTTGCTTGCCTCTTATGTGCTTGTGTGTTGGATTGATTGTCACGATGGTTCAAGATAATACTAAATTGTGTGATTTTTCCAATACCAACAACAATGATTTTCTTAGCACTCCAATTGCTCCTCTTACCGATGCTGAATCTTGTGAAATGAATTCTACTTTGTTGAATCTTGTCATGAAAGATCAATTCTCTGGCCTTCCTAGTGAAGATGCCGCTACTCATCTATACAACTTTGTTGATTTTGTGTGATATGCAAAAGAAGAAAGACGTGGATAATGATATTGTTAAATTGAAGCTATTTCCGTTTTCGCTTAGAGATCATGCTAAAACTTGGTTTTCGTCTTTGCCTAAAAATAGTATTGGTTTATGGAATAAGTGCAAAGATGCTTTTATCTCTAAGTATTTTCCTCCCGCTAAGATCATCTCTCTTAGAAACGATATTATGAATTTTAAGCAAATTGATCATGAGCATGTTGCACAATCTTGGGAGAGGATGAAATTAATGATTCGCAATTGCCTTGCACATGGATTAAATTTATGGATGATCATACAAATTTTTTATGCCGGATTCAATTTTGCTTCTAGAAATCTTTTAGATTCGGCCGCGGGAGGCACTTTTATGGAAATCACTTTAGGAGAATCTACTAAACTCCTAGATAATATTATGGTTAATTATCTCAATGGCACACCAAAAGATCTACTAGTAAAAAGGTTCATGCAATAGAAGAGATTAATGTTTTGAGTGGAAAGATGGATGAAACTATGAAATTGTTTGCTAATAAGAGTGCTCCTATTGATCCTAATGATATGCCTTTGTATACTTTGCTTGAGAATAATAATGAATCTATGGATGTGAATTTTGTTGGTAGGAATAATTTTGGTAACAACGCGAATAGAGGAAACTTTAATCCTAGGCCGTTTCCTAGTAATTCCTCTAATAATTAGTGTAATTCCTACAACAACTCTTATGGAAATTTTAATAAGTTGCCCTCTGATTTTGAGATTAGTGTAAAAGAGTTTATGATTTCTCTAAAGAATTTCAATGCTTTGCTTGAAGAAAAATTGCCTAAGATTGATGAATTGGCTAGGAACGTGGATAGAATTTCTCTTGTTGTTGATTCTTTGGAACTTAGATCTATTCCACCTAAGCATGATATCAATGAGTCTCTCAAATCTATGAGAATTTCCATTGATGAGTGCAAGGAAAGAACCGCTAGGATGTGTGCTAAGAAAGATTGCTTTGTAAAAATGAGTTCTTCTAGTTTTCAAGATAATAGGGATGAACATCTAAAAGTGATTGATGTGTCCCCTATTAAATCTTTGTTTTGCAAATTGAATCTTGATAACGATGGGACTGGAGATGAGTCAACTTTAGTTAAAAGGCGTTCCAATGATTTGGAGTTTTTAGATCTTGATGCAAAAATTGGTAAAAGTGGGATTGAAGAGGTCAACACTTTACATAGCAATGAACCCACTATTTTGGATTTCAAGGAATTTAATGATGATAATTGTTCTTTAATAGATTGTATTTCTTTGCTGCAGTCCGTGTTAAATTCTCCTCATGCTTATAGTCAAGATAAAGCTTTTACTAAACATATCGTTGATGCTTTAATGCAATCTTATGAAGAAAAACTTGAATTAGAAGTTCCTATCGCTAGAAAACTTTATGATGAGTGGGAACCTACTATTAAAATTTAAATTAAAGATCATGAATGCTATGCTTTGTGTGATTTGGGTGCTAGTGTTTCCACGATTCCAAAAACTTTATGTGATGTGTTAGGTTTCTGTGAATTTGATGATTGCTCTTTAAACTTGCACCTTGCGGATTCCACCATTAAGAAACCTATGGGAAGGATTAATGATGTTCTTGTTGTTGCAAATAGGAATTATGTGCCTGTAGATTTTATTGTTCTTGATAGAGATTGCAATCATTCATGTCCTATTATTCTTGGTAGACCTTTCCTTAGAACGATTGGTGTAATTATTGATATGAAAGAAGGAAATATTAGATTCCAATTTCCATTAAGGAAAGGTATGGAACACTTTCCTAGGAAGAAAATCAAATTACCTTATGAATCTATTATGAGAGCCACCTATGAATTGAAGACCAAATATGGTGATACTTAGATCTATTCTCATTTTTATGCTTAGCTAGGGGCGTTAAACAATAGCGCTTGTTGGGAGGCAACCCAATTTTATTTTTGTTCTTTACTTTTTGTTCCTGTTTAGTAATAAATAATTCATCTAGCCTCTGGTTAGATGTGGTTTTGTGTTTTAATTAGTGTTTGTGCCAAGTAAAACCTTTAGGATAACCTACGGTGTTAGTTAATTTGATCTTGCTGAAAACAGAAACTTTTGCACGCACGAGAATAATTTTCATAAATCACAGAAACGTGATTTTCAGTTGAATATTTTTGAAGAAGATTAATAGATAAATTACCTAGGACTTCCTAATTTGGTAGAATTATTGGGGTTACAGAAGTATTTGAGAGTTACAGATTTCTACAGACTGTTCTGTTTTTGACAGATTCTATTTTTCGTGTGTTGTTTCCTTATTTTGATGAATCTATGGATAGTATCGGGGGGGGGGGGGGGGGTATGAACCATAGAGAAGTTGGAATACAGTAGGTTTAACACCAATATAAATAAATAATGAGTTCATTACAGTACCTTAAAGTGGTGGTTTGTTTTCTTGCACTAAAGGAGCTCATGAGATTTTATGTTGAGTTTTGTGTTGTGAAGTTTTCAAGTTTTTGGGTAAAGATTTGATGGATTATGGAATAAGGAGTGGCAAGAGCCTAAGCTTGGGGATGCCCAAGGCACCCCAAGGTATAATTTAAGGACAACCGTAGGTGTCAAAACTGGCGGATCTCGGGTAGGGGGTCCCGAACTGTGCGTCTAGGCGGATGGTAACAGGAGACAAGGGACACGATGTTTTACCCAGGTTCGGGCCCTTTGGATGGAGGTAAAACCCTACGTCCTGCTTGATTGATATTGATATTGTGGATGTTTACAAGAGTGGATCTACCACGAGATCAAGGAGGCTAAACCCTAGAAGCTAGCCTATGGTATGATTGTTGTAATGTATGTCCTACGGACTAGGGCCATCCAGTTTATATAGACACCGGAGAGGGCTAGGGTTACATAGAGTCGGTTACAATGGTAGGAGATCTACATATCCATATCGCCAAGCTTGCCTTCCACGCCAAGGAAAGTCCCATCCGGACACGGGACGAAGTCTTCAATCTTGTATCTTCATAGTCTTGGAGTCCGGTCGATGATGATAGTCCGGCCGATGATAGTTCGGCCGATGGTGGTAGTCCGGCTATCCGGACACCCCCTAGTCCAGGACTCCCTCAGTAGCCCCTGAACTAGGCTTCAATGACGATGAGTCCGGCGCGCATATTGTTCGGCATTGCAAGGCGGGTTCCTCCTCCGAATAATTCATAGAAGATTGTGAACACCAGGATAGTGTCTGGCTCTGCAAAATAAATTCCACATTCCACCGTAGAGAGAATAATATACAAATATACACAAGTTCAATCTGCTGACGTTTTTTGCGGCGTGACATCACACCACTACCAAGCCGTTATGTTTTATATTTTACCACCTCAGCGCATTTAGTGAAGCGGTTTCCTTGGCACGTCTTGTCGAAGCAGAGATCGTGTTTCCCCTTAATCCGGGATTCTCATCAATACAGACGTGGGTAACCCAACCGCGCCATTGATGGTGGCGCTTGGGAGATAAGCGAGTTTTACCAGGCTGGTAGGGACGCATAGTCTTCGTCTGCCTATATATGAGGGATAAGGATTCACCTCTTCACCTACGCCTTCTTCCTCTTTTGCTTATCCATCTCCGCGCACTCGAGCTCCAGCGCCCAAGTCCGCACATCTCGCCTCAACCTTCCCCAGCCATGTCTGGAGCGGGAGGCAAGTGGATGACCTCCTCCGACGGAGGAGCACATCGAAAGACTGCGCAGCGCCGGCTATCTGTCCGGCGACATCGCGCACCGGCTGCCCGACGAGGGGCAGCTCATCCCCACCCCCAGGCCCCATGAGAGGGTCGTTTTTCTTCCCCATTTCCTCCGCGGACTGGGCTTTCCACTTCACCCCTTTGTCCGGGGGCTCATGTTCTACTACGTCCTGGATTTCCATGATCTGGCGCCGACCTTCATCCTCAACATCTCGGGGTTTATCGTCGTGTGCAAGGCCTTCCTCTGCATCCAGCCCCACTTCGGCTTATGGCTCAAGACCTTCAATGTCAAGCCGAAGGTAGTGAAGGGCACTCAAGCGGAGTGCGGAGGCACCATGTTGGGCAAGATGCCCAACTTCCTGTGGTTCGAAGGGGCCTTCGTGGAATCCGTCAAGGGATGGCAATCGGGGTGGTTCTATATCACCGAGACCCTACGTAGGCGGCGGCCCCCGAGTTTAGATCTGGTATCCCCACGCAGCTCACCTCCTAGAAAAAGAAGGGCTTGCTGTGGGGTAGTTCGGAGGAGGTGACGGGACTCCAAGCCTATATCCAGAAGCTGGTGAAGAAGCTTAGGCTGGTTAACATGGTCCAAGTCATGCTCGTCCGCCGGATTCTCCCATGCCAAGAGAGGGCATTCTATCTGTGGGAGTTCAATCTGGAACAACACCAGGCGTTGAGCGGGCTCTTCGACACGACATACGAAGGCGCCTGGAGGGTGCTGTTTAAGGGCGCCGAAGCCCCCGCATTCGCGACTGAAGCTCGCGGACTTCGCTCGCAGCGCCAAGCTGACGAGGTAAGTGATTCTACCCCTTTACGGGACACTTGCTTTTCATAGTTTGACTCTATGCGGGCTTTGATTTCCCCCTTTCCTTTGACAGGACTGGATGAGGAAGGCAGAGCAGATCAACTGCCCGGCTCCCATGCCAGAAGACCCAGTAGACACCCGTCTAGCGAGGCTGCTGGTCCCGGCACTGCACGTGGTGCCAGAGAAGAAGGCCAAGAAGGAGGCCACGGGTACTCGAAAGAGTTCCCGTTTCAAGTGTCCGACGACTCCGAGGCGGACTCCTCCCCCGAAAACGAGGAGGAGAAAGAGGACTCTCTCCCAGAGGAGGGAGAGAGGAAGAGGAAGGCTTCCCCAACAGGGGAGGCCGAAGGGTCCAAGAGGGGGAGGACTATCCCCCCGGACAGCTCCGCCAACATCAACGTTGGCGAGGAAGAATGGCCTTCAAGGGCCAGGCCTCCGGCGAGATCGTAAGTATCCGGATCCCTGAATGATTTATGGTTTCTTTTTATGTCACATAGCGTCCTTCTAACGCCGCATACTGCCTGCAGTCCGGCCGATGATGATCTTCCCGCTTCCTCAAGCGGGTCGTTGGCTCCGTCGGATGTGGATTCCATCCCGACGGCCTCTACCCCTCGCGCCACTGAGGACGCCGAGGTGGGGTCCCAAGGAGGGACCCATCAGGGGGAGGCTCTGGAGGCGCCACAAGGCGGCCTCCCGGACTTTGCGCCGGACTCCACATCGGAACCCGCAAGGGCTCCGGAGTCCGGCCGGCGGCCCCTTCGTAAGAAGGGCAAGACCGTGACGCCGGCGGCCTCCGTCCAACCGGAGGCGCCGGTCAACTTGTTGGAGGTGCTTCAAGGCACTTCCATCAAGGAAGAACACCGCACTATCATGAGTGCAGTGATTCAGAAGGTGCAGCTCGCCAAGAGCGGGCTGTCCGAAGCCTGCAGTAGCCTTCTAACAGGCTTTGAGGTAAGAAGTTAAAATTATGTAATGTAATACTGCATAGACAGTAGCCCCTGATGCTCAGTTCGGTGTTCGGAAAGAAAAGCCGGACTGAGGATCTAAAAAGATATACGCAGGGTTGCTAAGAAAATTATGTCAATATGGGTGTGCAGGCTGCACTGCTGACCTCTGCCGCACTGACGGCGGAGGTAAGTGCTTTGAAGCAGGAGCTCGAGCGGTCCGAGCAAGAGCTCGGCCGTGCCAAGAAGCAGCTCCAGGACAAAGAAGGTGAGTAACACCACTTTGAATAGTTACCTTACAGAAAAGGATTTAGGTTGTAATAAAAGAATAACAAGGATAACATGGGTACTGCAGGGGCCATGAACGAGGTGGCAGCCCTGAAGGAAGCCGTGTCCGCGGCCGAACACAATGCGGCCGCGGAACGGATGGAGCGAGAAAAGCAGGAGGCGCAGGTGGCGGTGGTTCGGCAAGAGCTCCAGGCTCTCATGGAAAAGCATGAGAGTTTGGAGCGTGACTCCAAGACTTGAGAGTCCGAGCTTGCCTCGGCTCTCGAAAGTGCCAAAGCCGCCAAGACCGAGGCCCATAAGGCCCTTCAGGAGGTGGAAGATGTGAAGAAAATAGCGGCGGGTAAGGCATTTTTCATGCAAAGCAAGCATGTTAATGTAAACTACCTGACACTTACCCGAATTCGGAGCTCTCTAGGGGCGTTTGCAGATTTGCCTCGTAGTGTATCCGATGCCGCCGTATTCTACCGTGGCGAGGAGGGAAGCTCAACGGAGAAGGTCTTCTGGTCTCAGTATGCTGAGGCCGGCGATCCGGTGCCTCCTAGCGATCAGCTGAACCAGCTGGTCGAACTCCACAAGGTAGCCGAGGAGGCCATGAAGGGCCTCATAGTCCGGCTGTGGCCTGGAGAGGCCATGCCTGGGAGCTATTTCGGCCTCGTACGGCGGCTGGTGGATGCGTGCCCCTGGGTGGAGGTCATCAAGCGCTCCGCCTGTATTGAAGGTGCTCGTCGGGCCCTTGCCCGCGCAAAAGTGCATTGGGGCAAGCTGGATGCAGAGAAGCTGATCACTGACGCGCCGCCAACGAGCAAGGAAGATCGTACGCCCGAAATGTACTATAAGACTGTCCTGAAGGGTGCCCGCAAGATTGCAGATGAGTGCCCCCAAGATGTAATTATTGAGTAAACTCTCTATGTAGTATCCTGTGCGCTTGAAAACGTTGTTCATACGCGCTAAGCAACGCTTGTTTTAATTTAAAATATTACCTTATGTGCGGCCGTTTATAAAATCTGAGAGATGGCAAGTCGTTGGCTTCAGCCCCCATGACACTAGTGCTGGGGTGTTCGGGATAAACTTGAGCACTCTTGTTCCCATATTTGGGTCCATCTAGGGAGGCGCTCAACACAACGAACAAGGCAACCGGACTTATAATGCTTGAACACTCTCACTTAGCCATAGAATTCTATAATTTTAAATTTCGGTGAAGCGCCTAGTATCCGGAAGACCAAATTTGGGGCGCTATCCACGCCTTCATCGGACATAATCCGGAACTTCGCTCGAAGTGGCGTAGGCCTTTAAGGACCCAAAAAACCTCTCGAACAGCGACCAGTCTCTCGCCTTATCATGACGGTCAGTTTTAGCTTTCTCCACTGAGGCGTTAACCCGGCTCAACCGGGGCGCAATCGCAGTGGTTCTCCCAGTGCTACCTTAGCCGATAGAACGGAAACGTAAGGTGCCAAACATGGGAGCCGGGCAAACCCAACTATTGACCCAAGACATGATTCGGAGCCAATTCATATAATGCTATAAGTTCGGGGTGCCGCACTTGTGAAAGTGTTCGGACTTATCACACCATAATGCGGGGAACATAAGCCCCTAGTGTATTCGGCCGTACCAAAATATACGGATGCAACATGTTGTAAATGAACATATATATAAAGCAATGCATTTATGGGCAGAAGGTGCTGCATTTTATTCAAGAAGTTCTGCTATGAGTGCGGAATGATACAAATAGTGCGGAAAGCAAGGGATTGGACGAATTAAAGGTGTCTCCCTCCAGGGGTAGGCCGCGGAATGGTGTGTAAATTTAATGCTCGTAATGGAGACCACCTGAGTGTTCGTCGCATCCTTTGTCTGTCCTTGGCTGCTGCATCATGAGTTCGGCAGGTTCGCCGCCGGACAGAGTCCTGTAAAAAAAGGAAAAATAAAAGAAAAGAGTGACACACTTGGGAGCCCCTGGTGTGGTCGAGCCGCACACTGGGTTTGTTGTGGTCGTGCCCCTTCCCCTGGACCCATGGTATCTCTAGGGCGTAGTTATGTATGCGGAGAGTCCGTCTTACAATTGTTCGAGGGCTGGGGTTGGGGCCGCATTGCTACGCGTGCTCGGAACATGCCAGGTGGTCTTGGTTGATGTTGCTCTGGGCGCGTTTGGTCGTGTTCGGCCGTTTAACGGCCGGACTCGAAAATTGCCTTAAAAGGCTGCTCTGTACTTCTGCCGCGAGAGCCGCTGTATGTTCCTCCGTCCGGAGGGAGCGTTCCGTGTTTCCATTGACCTTGATGACTCCGCGAGGGCCTGGCATCTTGAGCTTAAGGTATGCATAATGCGGCACCGCGTTGAATTTTGCGAACGCGGTTCGTCCAAGCAGAGCGTGATAGCCACTGCGAAACGGGACTATGTCGAAGATTAACTCCTCGCTTCAGAAATTATCCGGGGATCCGAAGACCACTTCCAGTGTGACTGAGCATGTGCAGCTGGCTTCAACACCTGGTATGATGCCTTTGAAGGTCGTTTTTGTAGGTTTAATCCTTGAAGGGTCTATGCCCATCTTGCGCAGTGTATCCTGATAAAGCAGATTCAGGCTACTGCCGCCGTCCATCAGGACTCTCGTGAGGTGAAAACCGTCAACGATTGGGTCTAAAACCAATGCGGCGAATCCGCCAAGGCGGATACTAGTCGGATGGTCTCTTCGATCGAAAGTGATCGGGCAAGAGGACCATGGGTTGAATTTTGGGGCGACTGGCTCCATCGCGTATACGTCCCTTAGTGCATGCTTCCGCTCCCTCTTAGGTATATGCGTTGCGTATATCATATTTACTGTCCGAACTTGAGGGGGGAATCCCTTCTGTCCTCTGTTGTTCGGCGGCCGGGTTTCTTCCTCGTCGTCGTTGTGTAGCCCCTTGTCATTGTTTTCGGCAATTAATTTGCCTGCCTTCTTAAATACCCAACAATCTCTGTTGGTGTGGTTAGCTAGTTTTTCGGGGGTTCCATGTATTTGACAAGAGCGGTCGAGTATTCGGTCCAGATTGGACGGACCCGGAGTAGTTCTTTTAAATGGCTTCTTCCGTTGACCGGGTTTAGAGCCTCGGAATCCGGCGTTGACTGCCGTATCCTCATTGCTATCGCCGTTAATGCGGTGTTTGTTTTTGTATCGACGCGACTTGCCATTGCGGTCCTTGGTATCCAGACTGCCAGCATTTTTGCTCAGGTTGTTGCTGCGAGCTAGCCAGCTATCCTCTCCCGCGCAAAAGCGGTCCATGAGTGACGTGAGGGCTTCCATGGATTTCGGCTTTTCTTGTCCTAGGTGCCGGGCCAGCCACTCGTTGCGGATGTTATGTTTGAAGGCAGCAAGGGCCTCTGCATCCGGACAATCGATGATTTGATTTTTCTTTGTCAAGAACCGTGTCCAGAATTGCCTGGCCGATTCGTCTGGCTGCTGGATTATGTGGCTTAGGTCATCTGCGCCCGGTGGTCGCACGTACGTGCCTTGGAAGTTGTCAAGGAATGCGACTTCCAGGTCTTCCCAGCATCCAATCGACTCTGCTGGCAGGCTGTTAAGCCAATGCCGGGATGGTCCTTTAAGCTTGAGCGGGAGATATTTGATGGCATGAAGATCGTCGCCGCGGGCCATGTGTATATGAAGGAGATAATCCTCGATCCAAACCGCGGGGTCTGTTGTGCCATCATAGGATTCGATGTTAACGGGTTTAAACCCTTCAGGGATTTGATGATCCATTACTTCATCAGTGAAGCATAGTGGGTGTGCGGCGCCTCTGTATTGAGCAATATCGCGACGTAGCTCGAGAGAGCGTTGTCTGCTGTGCTTGGCCTGGCCGGAGAGATTATGTCCGTCGCGACGGTATTCGTCGTGGGTCTTGGGGCGCCTGCGTGATCCATAGATAGATTTGGATTGTCTTGCCTTATCCTCCAATATGTCTCGCAAGTCCGGCGCGTTCCCCCACGGCTTCGCGCTTTTTGAGCGGTGCCGAGGGACGGTTTTGGTGGAGGGCTTGCATGCCTCTCTGTCGCGGCCACGAGGTGGTCGGTCTGCCGTATTATGCGCTGGTGATGCCGGATTGTATGCTTCCTCCTCTAGTCGGGGGAGCAACTTGCGTTTTGGGTAGCTTTTGGAGGGGCGTTCGAGTTCGTACTCTTCGGCCGCGAGGACCTCGGTCCATCTGTCGGCCAGCAGGTCTTGATCAGCTTGAAGCTGTTGCTGCTTTTTCTTTAGACTGTTTGCTGTGGCCATTAGCCTGCGTCTAAAACGCTCTTGTTCGACGGGATCCTCAGGCACGATGAATTCGTCGTCGTCGAGGCTTGCCTCGTCTCCGGAGGGAGGTATGTAATTATCATCCTCGACCTCTTCGTCTGCCGCCCTCTCGTGAGGGCTTGCTTCTGCCTCCTCTTGCGCTGAATCTTGCTGGAGGGGATTGTCCTCGGCACTTTCTGGGGTGTTGTTATCTCCTGTGCCGGAATCTCCATTCTTGCTATGGCGGGATTTAGAGCGGCGCCGCTGACGTCGGCGCTTGGGCTGTTTCTTTAGGGAATCTGCCTCTACTGCTTCCTCGCCGTCCCCGTCTTTTGGGGTGTCCACCATGTATATGTCGTACGATGAGGTGGTTTTCCAGTGTCCTGTAGGCACTGGTTCTTGATAGTCTCCGGCATCGTCGTCCATACCGTCGATGTCTTCGGAGTCGTAGTCGAGCACGTCGGTTAGATCGTCGACGGTGGCTACGAAATGGGTGGTGGGAGGGTTTAGAATTTCTTCGTTGTCCACGTCCCAACCATCCCGGCCGTAGTCCAGCCAGGGCTCTCCGGATAACGAGAGATGCTTCAGCGAATTTAGGATGTCGCCGAAGGGTGAGTGCTGAAAGATGTCCGCAGTGGTGAATTCCATGACCGGCGTCCAATCGGATTCGACTGGCGCGGGCGTAGGAGGGTCGGAGTCCGGTAGAGACTCCGGCACCTCGGAGTCATGAGCTTTATGCGGGACAAGGTCGGTGTTTGGCTCCATCGCCGTAGAAGTTGCAGCCCCCGAGGCGGTGTCCAGCCACCCGTCCTCGATCTGCGCGATCGGCTCCGGACTATAGATCGGAGCGGATTCGAGTGCCGCCTCCAAGGCGCTGTCCGGCGGCAGAGCTAGGTCATGCCCATCGTGACAGTGCGACGCGCTCGGCTGTGGCTCGGATCCGTCGAGGATCAAGTCCCCGCGGATATCGGCCGTGAAGTTTAGGCTTCCAAACCTGACCTGACGGCCAGGGGCGTAGCTTTCGATCTGCTCCAGATGGCCAAGTGAGTTGGCCCGCAGTGCGAAGCCGCCGAATACGAAGATCTGTCCGGGGAGAAAAGTCTCACCCAGGACCGCGTCATTGTTGATTGAAGAGGCCATCAAACCTAACGGTGACGACACAGAGGAACTCTCCATGAAAGCACCAATGTCGGTGTCAAAACCGGCGGATCTCGAGTAGGGGGTCCCGAACTGTGCGTCTAGGCGGATGGTAACAGGAGACAAGGGACACGATGTTTTACCCAGGTTCGGGCCCTCTTGATGGAGGTAAAACCCTACGTCCTGCTTGATTGATATTGATATTGTGGATGTTTACAAGAGTGGATCTACCACGAGATCAAGGAGGCTAAACCCTAGAAGCTAGCCTATGGTATGATTGTTGTAATGTATGTCCTACGGACTAGGGCCATCCGGTTTATATAGACACCGGAGAGGGCTAGGGTTACATAAAGTCGGTTACAATGGTAGGAGATCTACATATCCGTATCGCCAAGCTTTCCTTCCACGCCAAGGAAAGTCCCATCCGGACACGGGACGAAGTCTTCAATCTTGTATCTTCATAGTCTTGGAGTCCGGTCGATGATGATATTCCGGCCGATGATAGTTCGGCCGATGGTGGTAGTCCGGCTATCCGGACACCCCCTAGTCCAGGACTCCCTCAACAACCAAAAGCCTAAGCTTGGGGGTGCCCCGGAAGGCATCCCCTCTTTCGTCTTCGTCCATCGGTAACTTTACTTGATGCTATATTATTATTCCCCACCTGATATGTGTTTTAGTTCACCACAATCATCCTTGCTGTACACACCTTTTGGAGAGACACACATGAATCAGAATTTATTAGATTACTCTATGTGCTTCACTTATATCTTTCTAGCTAGACAATTTTGCTCTAGTGCTTCACTTATATCTTTTTAGAGCACGGTGGTGGTTTTATTTTGTAGAAATTATTGGTCTCTCATGCTTCACTTATATTATTTCGAGAGTCTTTTAGAACAGCATGGTAATTTGCTTTGGTTATAAAATTAGTCCTAATATGATGGGCATCCAAGTTGGGTATAATAAAAACTATCATATAAAGTGCATTGAATACTATGAGAAGTTTGATACTTGATGATTGTTTTGAGATATGAGGATGGTAATATTAGGGTCATGCTAGTTGAGTAGTTGTGAATTTAAGGAATACTTGTGTTAAAAGTTTGTGATTCCCGTAGCATGCACGTATGGTGAACCGTTATGTGATGAAGTTGGAGCATGATTTATTTATTGATGTCTTCCTTATGTGTGGAGGTCGGGATCACGCGATGGTTAACTCCTACCAACCCTTCCCCTAGGAGCATGCGTGTAGTACTTTGTTTTGATAACTTGTAGATTTTTGCAGTAAGTATATGAGTTCTTCATGACTAATGTTGAGTCCATGGATTGTACGAACTCTCACCCTTCCACTGTTGCTAGCCTCTCTTATGCCGCACAACTTTCGTCGGTATCATACACCCACCATTTACCTCCTCAAAACAGCCACCATAGCTACCTATTATGGCATTTCCACAACCATTCCGAGATATATTGCCATGCAACTTTCCACCGTTCCGTTTATTATGACATGCTCCATCATTGTCATATTGCTTTGCATGATCATGTAGTTAACATCGTATTTGTGGCAAAGCCACCTTTATAATTCTTTCATACATGTCACTCTTGATTCATTATCCCGGTACACCACCGGAGGCATCCACATAGAGTCATATTTTGTTCTAAGATTCTTGAGTTGTAAGTAGATAAAAGTGTGATGATCTTCATTATTAGAGCATTGTCCCATGTGAGGAAAGGATGATGGAAGCAATGATTCCCTCACAAGTTGGGATGAGTCTCCGGACTTTATGAAAAATAAAAAGAGGCCAAAGAAGTCCAAATAAAAAGAGAGGCCAAAGATGGGACAATGTTACTATCCTTTTACCACACTTGTGCTTCAAAGTAGCACTATGATATTCATGATAGAGAGTCTCCTATGTTGTCACCTTCATATGCTAGTGGGAATTTTTCATTATAGGACTTGGCTTGTATATTCCAGTGATGGGCTTCCTCAAATTGCCCTAGTTCTTCGTGAGCAAGCAAGTTGGATGCACACCCACTTAGCTTCTTTTGATGAGCTTTCATACACTTATGGCTCTAGTGCATCTGTTGCGTGGCAATCCCTACTCATTCACATTGATATCTATTAATGGGCATCTCCATAGCTCGTTGATACGCCTAGTTGATGTGAAACAATCTTCTTCTTTTTTTGTCTTCTCCACAACCGCCATCCTATTCCACCTATAGTGCCATGTCCATGGCTCACGATCATGTATTGCGTGAAGAATGAAAAAGTTTGAAAATACTGAAGTATGAAACAATTGCTTGGCTAAACCCGGGGTTGTGCATGATTTAAATATTTTGTGTGATGAAGATAGAGCATAGCCAGACTATTTGATTTTGTAGGGATAACTTTTTTGGCCATGTTATTTTGAGAAGACATGATTACTTTGTTAGTATGCTTGTAGTATTATTGAATCTTTCGGATCTGAACATTCATGCCACAATAAAGAAAATCACATTGAGAATTATGCTAGGTAGCATTCCACATCAAAAATTCTGTTTTTATCATTTACCTACTTGAGGACGAGCAGGAGTTATGCTTGGGGATGCTTGATACATCTCCAACGTATCTATAATTTTTGATTGTTCCATGCTATTATATTATCTGTTTTGGATGTTTAATGGGCTTTACTATGCACTTCTATATTATTTTTGTGACTAACCTATTAACCGGAGGCCCAATCCAAATTGCTGTTTTTTGCCTATTTCAGTGTTTCGCAGAAAACTAATATCAAACTGAGTCCAAACGGAATGAAACCTTTGGGAGAGTTATTTTTGGAACAAACGCAATCCAGGAGACTTGGAGTGGACGTCAAGAAAAAACGAGGCGGCCACGAGGCAGTAGGGCGCGCCTAGGGGGTAGGCGCCCCCACCCTCGTGGGCCCCTCATGGCTCCCCTGACCGACTTCTTTCGCCTATATATACTCATATACCCTGAAAACATCCAAGAGCACCACGAAACCCTATTTCCACCGCCGCAACTGTGACGCCCGGATAATCATGCTACAGTAATCCCACGCTAATCATGCCATGTCACCTCGGTTACTGTTGCTAACCTCGAGATGATTCGAAACCATTTCAAAATTTAAATTCTAAATATGTCAAACAACAAACATTTTCAAAGGTTGAAACAAAAATGTCCGGCGGGTGCCGAATATTACAAGGGTAATTATAATAAAGAAAACATATTTTTAGAAAGTGCCTGAATATTTTAAAATGAATTAAAACAGAAAAGAGAAATAATAAAAGAAACAATAGCAAAGTTTTAAATAGAAAGTAAAATGAAAGAGAGACCCCCCCCCTAGCCAACTGAGCCAACTGGCCCAGCTAGCCAACTGGCCCGCCCAGTCGGCCAGCCTACCCCGGCCGGCCCATCTCTCCCCGCATATCCCCCCCACCACCCACAAACCCTAGCCCCGATCCACCCCACTCCTCCCACGATTCCGCCCCCACGTCTCTCTCGGTCCCTCTGCCCCCCCCGATCCAGATCGAGGGGCACAGACCCCGGCGACCGTGCCGCCCGCGCTCGGAAGCAGACGCCCATCTCGGCGCTGCCCCTCGCCCTCCTCCCCGGAGCCCCTCTCGCCGCGACGCCCCTGCCTCTGCGTCGACCTTGGCGAACGCCGCCGGCGCCGCGCCGTTCGCTACCGTCCTCCTCATCCCGCTGCTCCACCGGACCTCCCCGAGCCCTCTGCCTAGACCCCACACTCCCGCGGTGAGCTTCTGTGTCGAACGCGCCGTCACCTGCCCTCTCTAGCCGCCCGTAGCCACTACCCCGACGAAGCCCGAACCACCGCCGCCTCGTTTGGTCGCCGGCGCGTCTCCGGTGACCTTTTGGTCAAGGGCCCGTGTGCGTTGTCCTCGCACGCGCGTAGAGCATGCCCGAAGCTTTAGATTGAACTACTGTGGGCTACATCGCCGTTTGCGTCGTCGCCCGAAAACTCGCCACCGCGGACCTCGTCGCCGACCACGATTCCGGTTGCCCCCGCACCAACCGATGCCACAGATCGACGCGACGCGTCCTGCCCGTTCGAACGTGACCAAGAACGCGCAAAACAGGGCACTACAGCGTGATTCCGGCGATCGCCGGGGTTCAGCCGCCGCGCGCAGGCCCGCCGGAGCAACTCCGGTGGCGCCGCTGACCTGGCACCGTGGGCCCCGCCTATGTGCCACTGCCTGCGGGCCCCAGGGCTCTAGTTGACCATTTAACAAGGGTCAACGCTGATTGGGCAGGCCCTTTGTCTATGACACGTGGGTCCCGCCTAAATAAACGAATTTTATTTTAAAAAGAAAATATGTTAATTAGTTAATTAGCTAATTAAAACACTATGTAACCACTGACTAGTAGGGCCCACCATCTAATTGAGTAGTTAGATTAATTTTAACTCCGTTTAGTACTAACAGAGGCTGACATGTGGGTCCCGGTGACCCCACATGTCAGGTTTGACCTGGCCAATCGGTTAGTTGACCTGCTGACTTCATCTTGACATTATGCTGACGTCACCGCCGCACTGTTCGGGATAATGTTGTTTTAAATAATTAAGATAATTCTAGAAAATTGTTTAAACCTTAGAAAATTCATAGAAAATAATCCGTAACTCGGATGAAAATGTTTTCTACATGAAAGTTGCTCAGAACGACGAGACGAATCCGGATACGCGGTCCGTTCGTCCGCCACACACCCCTAACCTATCGAACCCGCAACTTTCCCCCTCCGGCTCCTCTGCCCGAAAACACGAAACCCCGGGAATACTTTCCCGGATGTTTTTCCCCCTTCACCGGTATCACCTACTACCGCGTTAGGGCACACCGAACACCGCGTATTGCCTTGTTATATTTTGTGATGCTTTGTTTGCTCTGTATTCATTATTTCTTCCCCCTCTTCTCTCCGGTAGACTACGAGACCGACGCTGCTGCTGACCAGTTCGACTACGGAGTTGACGACCCCTCTCTCTTGCCAGAGCAACCAGGCAAGCCCCCCCTTTGATCAACAGATATCGCCTATTCTACTCTATACTGCTTGCATTAGAGTAGTGTAGCATGTTACTGCTTTCCGTTAATCCTATTCTGATGCATAGCCTGTCATTGTTGCTACAGTCATTGATACCTTACCCGCAATCCTAAATGCTTAGTATAGGATGCTAGTGTTCCATCAGTGACCCTACACTCTTGTCCGTCTGCCATGCTATACTACTGGGCTGTGATCACTTCGGGAGGTGATCACGGGCATATACGATATACTTTACACAGTTACATTATCTGTGATACTGTTCGGAGTTGGGGGCTGAAGGGGCAGGTGGCTCCATCCCGGTAGAGGTGGGCCTGGGTTCCCGACGGCCCCCGACTGTTACTTTGTGGCGGAGCGACAGGGCAGGTTGAGACCACCTAGGAGACAGGTGGGCCTGGCCCTGTTCGGCGTTCGCGGATACTTAACACGCTTAACGAGATCTTGGTATTTGATCTGAGTCGGCTACGAGCCTATACGCACTAACCATCTACGTGGGAGTAGTTATGGGTATCCCGACGTCGTGGTATCAGCCGAAGCACTTCAGACGTCAGCGACGGAGCGGCGCGCGCCGGATTGGACTGGTAACGCCACTTAGGGCTAGGTCTGCTTCCGGCCGCGTACGCAACGTGCAGGTGTGCTATGGGCGATGGGCCCAGACCCCTGTGCGCTTAGGTTTAGACCGGCGTGCTGGCCTCTCTGTTGTGCCTAGGTGGGGCTGCGACGTGTTGATCTTCCGAGGCCGGGCATGACCCAGGAAAGTGTGTCCGGCCAAATGGGATCGAGCGTGTTGGGTTATGTGGTGCACCCCTGCAGGGAAGTTAATCTATTCGAATAGCCGTGATCTTCGGTAACAGGACGACTTGGAGTTGTACCTTGACCTTATGACAACTAGAACCGGATACTTAATAAAACACACCCTTCCAAGTTCCACAGACAACCCGGTGATCGCTTTTCCACAGGGCGACGAGGGGAGGATCGCCGGGTAGGATTATGCTATGCGATGCTACTGGAGATGCTACTTGGAGATGCTACTTGGAGATGCTACTTGGAGGACTTCAATCTACTCTCTTCTACATGCTGCAAGACGGAGGCTGCCAGAAGCGTAGTCTTCGACAGGATTAGCTATCCCCCTCTTATTCTGGCATTCTGCAGTTCAGTCCACCGATATGGCCTCCTTACACATATACCCATGCATATGTAGTGTAGCTCCTTGCTTGCGAGTACTTTGGATGAGTACTCACGGTTGCTTTCTCCCCCCTTTTCCCCCTTTCCTTTCTTTCTGGTTGTCGCAACCAGATGCTGGAGTCCAGGAGCCAGACGCCACCGTCGACGACGACCCCTACTACACCGGAGGTGCCTACTACTACGTGCAGCCCGCTGACGACGACCTGGAGTAGTTTAGGAGGATCCCAGGCAGGAGGCCTGCGCCTCTTTTGATCTGTATCCCAGTTTGTGCTAGCCTTCTTAAGGCAAACTTGTTTAACTTATGTCTGTACTCAGATATTGTTGCTTCCGCTGACTCGTCTATGATCGAGTACTTGTATTCGAGCCCTCGAGGCCTCTGGCTTGTATTATGATGCTTGTATGACTTATTTATGTTTAGAGTTGTGTTGTGATATCTTCCCGTGAGTCCCTGATCTTGATCGTACACATTTGCGTGCATGATTAGTGTACGATTGAATCGGGGGCGTCACAAGTTGGTATCAGAGCCGACTGCCTGTAGGAATCCCCCTTCCACACTCCTTGGCCGAAGTCGAGTCTAGACATTGCAAAAACTTTTACTAACTTGGTTGTGTGCCTTACGGGCCCACGTCGCCATCGGGTGGTAGTAGGATCTTTTATTCCTCGACCTTTACTCCAGGACTCTGAGCTCTCTTCTATTCGGGTTAAATGATTTTGCTAAAAACAAAACTAACTTTAGGTTCTCGCAAGTACTTTCTCCCGGAGAGCCACTTGTTACCGATAACCGCCTGCTGCACCAGAAGATTTCGAGATACTCTACGATGTGCTCTGGAGATATGTGCCATCGCTTTTGCAATTCACTTCCATCGATAAATCCCTCTGGATAACTACTTACACCTATCGTTCATATTGTCATCCCCAGTTGCTTTTGTTATTACAAAATGTCCTGAAATACTCTTCGGTATTCCGAGAATTCTTTACGCTTACTGCCCTGCAGTTCCTTGCTGCATGAATACCCCTACGGATAATTACTCGCGCTTGCCGAGTATCCGCTCATCCCCAGTTGTTCTTGTGTTTCACAAAAGTCTTCAAAATAATATTCGATCTTCCGAAAATCCTCTGGAGCCTTTGGCTCTTGAAATTCTTGCTTGCTTGCATTATGGTTAATCCCATAACTCTCGTAGTCTTATTGACATTCCTTGTCATTATCATTTTTGAGTCTGTTGACTCAATATGTTTGCGAATACACGCAATCATCTTTGATCCTTATAAGTTACTTTTCTGGCTGAGCTGCCATTCTTTTAACTGGAATTGGTTCTCAACCAATCCAATTGTCGTTGATTGTACCATAAGGCTATTCAACTTATCCATCCCTAATCAGAGCATTGCTTCTGACCCCTTGATTTGGAAATCATAATTCCTTTGCATTTGACAATTGAGTTAGTCAGTTGTTTCTATAATCTGATCTCCTTGTAATCTTCTTCCTCTAGTTGAGTACCGATGCTCACGTCAGATCCCTTGTGGACCACCAGATCCTTTGTTGGATTTTATCTGACAACGCCCTTCATATTCAATAACCTTGTGAGCCTTTCCTCTGATACATAATGCCTTTGGTAAATTGTATCCTCTGCTCTCTTAACCATGCTCTGTCTTCGAGCTTGAGTTAATTACTTCTAAAGATTCTGGTATATGATTCTAAGATGCCCCGATGGGTTGAACCTATGCCTTCCTTAATAGGTGTGAACTCGAAAGTTTTCACGAGTCGTACTCTTCTGGTATTTTGCCAGATAGAATTTCAAAACTACAACTTCATTGAGGGCGAGAAGTGAATGAAAGGTTGTGCATTGGAGAAGTGGGAGTCGACCTTGAACTTTGTGTTCATGCCCATGGACACGATACACATCTTCTCATCGAAGCTTCTTTTAAAATTAATTATTCCATTGATATAAGATCATCTTATATCTGGGGTCTGGCCTTTTTGCAATCTTGGTTCCGACCATGTTCTCCTTTAAATACCATTTCTCGTGCAAGTTTAAGCACTTGTCTTCTGCAGAGCAATGCCCCAGTCCAACCTCTACTTCAATCTGTCATCGAGTATTACCCCATGGTATCTCGAGATTATTATGGAACTGCCTAAATTTTTATGAGTTCATCAAGTAATACCTTCTCACTGATTCAAATTTTTCACGGGCTCTGAGTTATTAAAAACTCAAAGACACCGATAACTGAATCGAGTTCGCATTGCGATTCAACAAGTATTTGAACCCATCACTGCTTACAAATTTATTAATCCTTCAAGTCGTTCCTAGCCTGATCGGCTATATCATTATCGAGCTAATTTTAACTGTGCTACCCGGTCCTTCTTCCGGAGCACAACTTTCGATGATGAGCTAGACTTACGTCGATCTTCCTTGTCATATCATTTCGCTTTGAACATCAAGCTTGATTTCGAGTTTGTGTTGTACCCTTGGTTCCAATAACCTTTCACTTCATCATTACTTTGACTTGATGTCGTCGCCGATCGATTACATCTTCATGAACTCTCGCGACAACGGTGTCGTGATCATCAACATTCTGAGCTCATCCAGGATATCAATTGAATTCAAGATGAGAAATAACATCCTTGCCCTCGATGAATTGTATTATCGTCGACCACTTTATTGCCTTCCCACCAACACAAGCTTGTTCATGTTTGGTGTTATACCTTGAGTTCCTTGCTATCCAGCAATTGTTCTTCTTTACCTTGGAGTATTACCATCCTTTATGTCAAGAATGTTTTGAGATTTGTTCCACCTCTTGAGAATTCTTGACATAGAAATACTTCTCAGCATCACCATTCTTTCTTGGTCCCCGTGTTAATTCCAACAAGTGAATGGTGTTGTTTGGATTCTTTCCTTCTAGCAACCCTATTTCTTTGAAGTTAATGATTGATAGTTCATTCTAAGTCCTTCGGTAATTGAATCACCATTCTAACATTGGTCGTGCAACCCAACCCGTACTTCGGGCGCACCCTTCAACCAATGTTTAATTGTGTATGTTTTCCTCGAGCATACTTCCTTATATCATTTGATCTGACAAATGTTATCTCCTTGTTCACTTAATGGTGGAAATCCATCTTTTGGGAATCTCGGTGAATTGCCGTTGAGTTTACCAGACACCTCCTTGTCCTCTCCTTGGTTTAATGGTGAACTATTGCTTCAGAAACCCGCTCCCATAGTTCATTTCTCGAGAATCTTGCAATGTCATTTCGTCCATTTGTGTTGCACCTTTTCCTCTCGGACCCCCTGAGTCTGAGGTATCATGACACCAGTTGGATATGAATCTCGTTCAGTTATGATGGTTGGGACAACTCTCCAAGGGTCATGGTGTTGATCCTTTGATGACCCGGTAACATGATGTCATGCCTAGCACCCCCCCCCCCGGCTGGAGGACCTATCATTATAATTTCTTTTGCAAGATAACCATTCTTCCTGGAGGAAATTGTAAGACTTATCCTACAAGTTGTTCCTAATGGATCTTTCCTATATCCAAAGTCTGGCCTTGATTGAAACAAACACCATGTCAATGCTATCTCGAAGCATGTCTGTGGTACTCCGATTTTCAACAAGAACATTTGAAGCCCAATGCTAAATGTTTCTTGCTCAATTATCCAAACACCGATGTATGGGTAATGTCATGAAAATTCTCTCCCCTACCTAAAGAGTTTTCTACATTATATCCTGTCATGGATATCATGCTCTGCTTATCCTTGGGAAGGATATACCCCTGAAATATGTGTTTAAACACATTTTCCTTTCCATTGTTCTGTTTAACCTGATGATCACATTTTCCTTTCCATTGGTTTGTTTGACCTTTCTTGTGATCTATATAACCTAAGCAGTAATAATTTACTTCTTATGTAAACACCTCGGTGTACAACTCTGCCAGTGAGACCCTGTTACTTTTGTTGATGACATTTTGGTAACCACCGATGGACGAGAACTTTGCCTAATGGTCCGCCTCGTTCAACGAGCAGGAAAATGGTTCTCTTCGTCCCTCGCCCTTGGTACCGATGTTGTTGCCGACATAACCGACAGACTATCCTCTGGCATGCCTTGCTTACATGATCGTGCAAGATGTCACTGTCCTTCCTACTTTTAATCCACATGGTGGGCCCATAACCCACAGTTCCACAGGATCGAAACCTGACTCTCCTGTACCCCCCTGTACCCAAGGTTGTTCCTCGCGCGTGGCCTCGTATGTAATTCATGAGCCACCTTCAATCTGGTATCAGACAAATACTTATTCTCGTGGCTTCGAACCCCTTTCACGCCACATATCAGACATCGAACGATTGCCTGCCCGCTCGAAACTTCCCAGGATACCTCCTTACTCTGCTCTTGATATTTTCTTAAGTTTCAATTCGAGAGTTACTTCCGCCACCCTCCCCGATGTTATCGACCAGATAGTCAAACCTGCAGAGGTCCATTCTCTCGGAGTACCCACCCTTTATCCTTTCGTAAGTACGATGGAACCCCGAAGAAAGGACGACAAACTTCATCATGATGACCTGAAGGAGAGGACTGAAGACATCAATGTAATGGGTCGACCTCTTCGAGAAGAGCTACTATGATCGAGAAGAATCGTTAGAATTTCGTAACCAGACCCCTTCCCCCTTATAACCGATCCTAAATCTCGGGACGAGATTTCTTGTAGTGGAGGAGAATTGTGACGCCCGGATAATCATGCTACAGTAATCCCACGCTAATCATGCCATGTCACCTCGGTTACTGTTGCTAACCTCGAGATGATTCGAAACCATTTCAAAATTTAAATTCTAAATATGTCAAACAACAAACATTTTCAAAGGTTGAAACAAAAATGTCCGGCGGGTGCCGAATATTACAAGGGTAATTATAATAAAGAAAACATATTTTTAGAAAGTGCCTGAATATTTTAAAATGAATTAAAACAGAAAAGAGAAATAATAAAAGAAACAATAGCAAAGTTTTAAATAGAAAGTAAAATGAAAGAGAGACCCCCCCCTAGCCAACTGAGCCAACTGGCCCAGCTAGCCAACTGGCCGGCCCAGTCGGCCAGCCTACCCCGGCCGGCCCATCTCTCCCCGCATATCCCCCCCCACCACCCACAAACCCTAGCCCCGATCCACCCCACTCCTCCCACGATTCCGCCCCCACGTCTCTCTCGGTCCCTCTGCCCCCCCGATCCAGATCGAGGGGCACAGACCCCGGCGACCGTGCCGCCCGCGCTCGGAAGCAGACGCCCATCTCGGCGCTGCCCCTCGCCCTCCTCCCCGGAGCCCCTCTCGCCGCGACGCCCCTGCCTCTGCGTCGACCTTGGCGAACGCCGCCGGCGCCGCGCCGTTCGCTACCGTCCTCCTCATCCCGCTGCTCCACCGGACCTCCCCGAGCCCTCTGCCTAGACCCCACACTCCCGCGGTGAGCTTCTGTGTCGAACGCGCCGTCACCTGCCCTCTCTAGCCGCCCGTAGCCACTACCCCGACGAAGCCCGAACCACCGCCGCCTCGTTTGGTCGCCGGCGCGTCTCCGGTGACCTTTTGGTCAAGGGCCCGTGTGCGTTGTCCTCGCACGCGCGTAGAGCATGCCCGAAGCTTTAGATTGAACTACTGTGGGCTACATCGCCGTTTGCGTCGTCGCCCGAAAACTCGCCACCGCGGACCTCGTCGCCGACCACGATTCCGGTTGCCCCCGCACCAACCGATGCCACAGATCGACGCGACGCGTCCTGCCCGTTCGAACGTGACCAAGAACGCGCAAAACAGGGCACTACAGCGTGATTCCGGCGATCGCCGGGGTTCAGCCGCCGCGCGCAGGCCCGCCGGAGCAACTCCGGTGGCGCCGCTGACCTGGCACCGTGGGCCCCGCCTATGTGCCACTGCCTGCGGGCCCCAGGGCTCTAGTTGACCATTTAACAAGGGTCAACGCTGATTGGGCAGGCCCTTTGTCTATGACACGTGGGTCCCGCCTAAATAAACGAATTTTATTTTAAAAAGAAAATATGTTAATTAGTTAATTAGCTAATTAAAACACTATGTAACCACTGACTAGTAGGGCCCACCATCTAATTGAGTAGTTAGATTAATTTTAACTCCGTTTAGTACTAACAGAGGCTGACATGTGGGTCCCGGTGACCCCACATGTCAGGTTTGACCTGGCCAATCGGTTAGTTGACCTGCTGACTTCATCTTGACATTATGCTGACGTCACCGCCGCACTGTTCGGGATAATGTTGTTTTAAATAATTAAGATAATTCTAGAAAATTGTTTAAACCTTAGAAAATTCATAGAAAATAATCCGTAACTCGGATGAAAATGTTTTCTACATGAAAGTTGCTCAGAACGACGAGACGAATCCGGATACGCGGTCCGTTCGTCCGCCACACACCCCTAACCTATCGAACCCGCAACTTTCCCCCTCCGGCTCCTCTGCCCGAAAACACGAAACCCCGGGAATACTTTCCCGGATGTTTTTCCCCCTTCACCGGTATCACCTACTACCGCGTTAGGGCACACCGAACACCGCGTATTGCCTTGTTATATTTTGTGATGCTTTGTTTGCTCTGTATTCATTATTTCTTCCCCCTCTTCTCTCCGGTAGACTACGAGACCGACGCTGCTGCTGACCAGTTCGACTACGGAGTTGACGACCCCTCTCTCTTGCCAGAGCAACCAGGCAAGCCCCCCCTTGATCAACAGATATCGCCTATTCTACTCTATACTGCTTGCATTAGAGTAGTGTAGCATGTTACTGCTTTCCGTTAATCCTATTCTGATGCATAGCCTGTCATTGTTGCTACAGTCATTGATACCTTACCCGCAATCCTAAATGCTTAGTATAGGATGCTAGTGTTCCATTAGTGACCCTACACTCTTGTCCGTCTGCCATGCTATACTACTGGGCCGTGATCACTTCGGGAGGTGATCACGGGCATATACGATATACTTTACACAGTTACATTATCTGTGATACTGTTCGGAGTTGGGGGCTGAAGGGGCAGGTGGCTCCATCCCGGTAGAGGTGGGCCTGGGTTCCCGACGGCCCCCGACTGTTACTTTGTGGCGGAGCGACAGGGCAGGTTGAGACCACCTAGGAGACAGGTGGGCCTGGTCCTGTTCGGCGTTCGCGGATACTTAACACGCTTAACGAGATCTTGGTATTTGATCTGAGTCGGCTACGAGCCTATACGCACTAACCATCTACGCGGGAGTAGTTATGGGTATCCCGGCGTCGTGGTATCAGCCGAAGCCTTCTTGACGTCAGCGACTGAGTGGCGCGCGCCGGGTTGGACTGCGTTAACGCAACTTCCTTTGTAATGGAGGTTGCTAGGTCTGCTCACCGGCCGCGTACGCAACGTGCAGGTGTGCAATGGGCGATGGGCCCAGACCCCTGCGCGCATAGGATTTAGACCGGCGTGCTGACCTCTCTGTCGTGCCTAGGTGGGGCTGCGACGTGTTGATCTTCCGAGGCCGGGCATGACCCAGGAAAGTGTGTCCGGCCAAATGGGATCGAGCGTGTTGGGTTATGTGGTGCACCCCTGCAGGGAAGTTAATCTATTCGAATAGCCGTGATCTTCGGTAACAGGACGACTTGGAGTTGTACCTTGACCTTATGACAACTAGAACCGGATACTTAATAAAACACACCCTTCCAAGTTCCACAGACAACCCGGTGATCGCTTTTCCACAGGGCGACGAGGGGAGGACCACCGGGTAGGATTATGCTACTGCGATGCTACTGGAGATGCTACTTGGAGATGCTACTTGGAGATGCTACTTGGGGGACTTCAATCTACTCTCTTCTACATGCTGCAAGACGGAGGCTGCCAGAAGCGTAGTCTTCGACAAGATTAGCTATCCCCCTCTTATTCTGGCATTCTGCAGTTCAGTCCACCGATATGGCCCTTTACACATATACCCATGCATATGTAGTGTAGCTCCTTGCTTGCGAGTACTTTGGATGAGTACTCACGGTTGCTTTCTCCCCCCTTTTCCCCCCTTCCTTTCTTTCTGGTTGTCGCAACCAGATGCTGGAGTCCAGGAGCCAGACGCCACCGTCGACGACGACCCCTACTACACCGGAGGTGCCTACTACTACGTGCTGCCCGCTGACGACGACCTGGAGTAGTTTAGGAGGATCCCAGGCAGGAGGCCTGCGCCTCTTTCGATCTGTATCCCAGTTTGTGCTAGCCTTCTTAAGGCAAACTTGTTTAACTTATGTCTGTACTCAGATATTGTTGCTTCCGCTGACTCGTCTATGATCGAGTACTTGTATTCGAGCCCTCGAGGCCCCTGGCTTGTATTATGATGCTTGTATGACTTATTTATGTTTAGAGTTGTGTTGTGATATCTTCCCGTGAGTCCCTGATCTTGATCGTACACATTTGCGTGCATGATTAGTGTACGATTGAAACGGGGGCGTCACAGCAACCTTCTGTACCCGTGAGATCCCATCTTAGGGCCTTTTTCGGCGCTCCGCCGGAGGGGGAATCGATCATGGAGGGATTCTACATCAACACCATAGCCTCTCCGATGAAGTGTGAGTAGTTTACCTCAGACCTTCGGGTCCATAGTTATTAGCTAGATGGCTTCTTCTCTCCCTTTGGATCTCAATACAAAGTTCTCCTCGATCTTCTTGGAGATCTATTCGATGTAATTCTATTTGCGGTGTGTTATCGAGATCCGATGAATTGTGGGTTTATGATCAAGATTATCTATGAACAATATTTGAATCTCCCCTGAATTCTTTTATGCATGATTTGTTATCTTTGCAAGTCTCTTTGAATTATCAGTTTGGTTTGGCCTACTAGATTGATCTTTCTTGCAATGGGAGAAGTGCTTAGCTTTAGGTTCAATCTTGCGGTGTCCTTTCCTAGTGACAGCAGGGGCAGCAAGGCACGTATTGTATTGTTTCCATCGAGGATAAAAAGATGGAGTTTATATCCTATTGCTTGAGTTTATCCCTCTACATCATGTCATCTTGCCTAAAGTGTTACTCTGTTTGTATGAACTTAATACTCTAGATGCATGCTGGATAGCAGTCGATGTGTGGAGTAATACTAGTAGATGCAGAATCGTTTCGATCTACTTGTCGCGGACGTGATGCCTATATACATGATCATGCCTAGATATTCTCATAACTATGCACTTTTCTATCAATTGCTCGACAGTAATTTGTTCACCCACCGTAATACTTATGCTATCTTGAGAGAAGCCACTAGTGAAACCTATGGCCCCCAGGTCTATTTTCCATCATATAAGTTTCCGATCTATTTTATTTTGCAATCTTACTTTCCAATCTATATCAAAAAATGCCAAAAATATTTATCTTATTATCTCTATCAGATCTCACTTTTGCAAGTGGCCGTGAAGGGATTGACAACCCCTTTATCGCGTTGGTTGCAAGGTTCTTATTTGTTTGTGCAGGTACGAAGGATTTGAGTGTAGCCTCCTACTAGATTGATACCTTGATTCTCAAAAACTGAGGGAAATACTTACGCTACTTTGTGATGTCTACTACACAACCTTCTTCTTGTAGACGTTGTTGGGCCTGCAAGTGCACATGTTTGTAGGACAGCAGCAAATTTCCCTCAAGTGGATGACCTAAGGTTTATCAATCCGTGGAAGCCGTAGGATGAAGATGGTCTGTCTCAAACAACCCTGCAACCAAATAACAAAGAGTCTCTTGTGTCTCCAACACACCCAATACAATGGCAAATTTTATAGGTGCACTAGTTCGGCGAAGAGATGGTGATACAAGTGCAATATATATAGTAGATATAGGTTTTTGTAATCTGAAAATATAAAAACAGCAAGGTAACTAATGATAAAAGTGAGCGTAAACGGTATTGCAATGATAGGAAACAAGGCATAGGGTTCATACTTTCACTAGTGCAAGTTCTCTCAACAATAATAACATAGATAGATCATATAACAATCCCTCAACATGCAACAAAGAGTCACTCCAAAGCCACTAATAGCGGAGCACAAACGAAGAGATTATGGTAGGGTACGAAACCACCTCAAAGTTATTCTTTCGGATCGATCTATTCAAGAGTTCGTACTAGAATAACACCTTAAGACACAAATCAACCAAAACCCTAATGTCACCTAGATGCTCCATTGTCACCTCAAGTATCCGTGGGCATGATCATATGATATGCGTCACACAATCTCAAATTCATCCAACCAACACAAAGTACTTCAAAGAGTGCCCCAAAGTTTCTACCGAAGATTCAAGAAAACGTGTGGCAACCCCTATGCATAGGTTCATAGGCGGAACCCGCAAGTTGGTCACCAAAACATACATCAAGTGGCACGTGATATCCCATTGTCACCACAGATAAGCACGGCAAGACATACATCAAGTTTTCTCAAATAAAGACTCAATCTGATAAGATAACTTCAAGAGGGAAACTCAATTCATCACAAGAGAGTAGAGGGGGAGAAACATCATAAGATCCAACTATAATAGCAAAGCTTGCGATACATCAAGATCGTGCCATAGAGAGAACACGATAGAGAGAGAGATCAAACACATAGCTACTGGTACATACCCTCAGCCCCGAGGGTGAACTACTCCCTCCTCGTCATGGATAGCACCGGGATGATGAAGATGGCCACCGGTGATGGATTCCCCCATCGGCAAGGTGCCGGAACGGGCTCCTGAGAGGTTTTTGGTGGCTACAGAGGCTTGCGGCAGCGGAACTCCCGATCTATCTTGATTTTTTATGGTTTTAGGGTACGTAGGGTTATATAGGCGAAAGAAGTCGGTCGGGGGGTGCTCGGGGGGCCCACGAGATAGGGGGGCGCGCCCTACAGGGGGGGGGGCACCCTCCTATCTCGTGGCTGCCTCGAGGATCTTCTTACGTGAACTCCAAGTCTCCAGGATCATATTCTTCCAAAAAAATCACGCCGACGAAGGTTTCATTCCGTTTGGACTCCGTTTGATATTCCTTTTCTTCGAAATACTGAAACAGGCAATAAAACAACAATATGGGCTGGGCCTCCGGTTAATAGGTTAGTCCGAAAAGTAATATAAAAGTGTATAATAAAGCCTGTAATCATTCAAAATAGATAATAAAATAGCATGAATGCTTCATAAATTATAGATATGTTGGAGACGTATCAAGCATCCCCAAGCTTAATTCCTACTCGTCCTCGAGTAGGTAAATGATAAAAGAAAGAATTTATGAAGTGTGAATGCTAGAAGGTGCACATGTTTGATCAATGATAATTTCAATCACCTTTTCTAGCATGATAATATGTCATAACAGTAGTTCATCTCATAAAACTTCTCACGATAAAGTAACAAGCAATTCACATGTCAAAGCATGGACCATAAACTTTCTTGAAACTAGCAAACTTCATTCTCAGTCATCAAACAATTGCAATTCATCTTATTTTCAGGAATAACAAACTCCACATACTCAACTATCATATAGTCTTCTACAATTGCTAACACTCACGCAATACTAATGGTTATGGAGTTTCAGTCGAACACTGAGAAAGATAGGGGCTTATAGTGTTGCCTCCCAACGTATTCACCCTTGGGTGATGTCAACAATAATAGTTCATGCTAACTTACATCCAACTGGATATATATATATAATATATATATATATATATATATATATATATATATATATATATATATATATAGGATCACCCCAACACAAAGTGCTTGCCAAAGGATAAAATGAAAAAGGGAAAGGTGAAGACCACTGTCACACCCTAGCTAGTTCATGCATTAGAGTGTTGCATCATGTTTATTCTTTCAACAGAAACCTGAAATGGGGATGACAGAACCCCCAGCCCCCTCTGAAACCAACTAGGGTTTACTAAAAACTTTTTCAATGAACCTGAAATGCCCTTCTAAAATGTCCATCATTTTTGTCTTGGTTCAGAACCTCTGCCAAAAGTGATGCACAATTTCCTAGGTCATCTTAGGGTCTTTGAATTAAATCATAAGTATTTGAATTTGGGCATTTAAAATTATATAAAATATTTCAAATGCTCAAATCCCAACCTAAAATGTTTCATGTTGGAAATATTCCAACTATGGACCAGGAGCAGTTTGGTGAATTTTGGAACTGTTTGAGTATTTTTGAAAACTCCACAAAGTTGCAGAAAAATAGAAAAAGAAAAACAGAAAGAAACTTAACTGGCGCCTACTAACTGGCCCACCTGCCGGCCCAGCCCAGCTGCCGCGCCAGCGAGCTGCTTGGCTCGGCCAGGCAGGCAGGCAAGGTGCTCGGCGGCGAGCACCGCATGGGTGCCACGCACCTGGTCGCCGCCTCGCCGCTTCCCTCATCACGCCACGACGGGGATCGATCCCCCTCTCTCCCCCGAACCCCCCAGACACCTCCTCTCCTCTCCAGCTCCTCCCCCTCGCGCTCCTAGCCATGGCCGACGCCACCGCCGCCACTCCATCATCGTAGTCGCGCTCCCCGCCGCCCGTGCTCCGTCTCGTCGTGTCCAGGAGCTCCGCCGCCGTCCTCTTCGTCGAGCTAACCGAGCCCCGCATGCTCGTGTGGCCCGAGTCCACCGCACCGACCTCGCCCGAGTCCGCCGTCGCCGGAGATCCCTTTCAACGCCGTCGCCGCATCAGTTCGTCCCCGACCCCGCCGGTTGCCTACGAGTGCTCTGTGAGCATAGCTACCCCCCTACCGTTCCTCTCTCGCCCCCGAGCTGTGTAGCAACCGCATGAAGATCACCCGCACGCACCGCCGCGGATCTCGTCGCCGACGAGCTCCCGGCCACTCTCCGGCCACCTCTCGGTATCCATCGCACTCACCACGTCGCGTAGGGTCTAACCATGCACTCCCCGCACCTCACCGCACACCCTAGCTCAAGTTCGCCTCCACCCGAACTCCGGCGGCCGCCTAGGTCGTCGCCGGCGCTGACTCCGGCCACCCCGACCCCAACCAACTCCACCAAGAGCTGTGGGTTGTCCCCAGCTCCACTCCGATGCCTTCCGCGACCCATTTGGTGGCCGGAACGGCCAAAACCACTTCCGCCGCCGCGTCGGGCTCGCCGGCGGCTAAACGCCGGTGCGGCTGACTTTGACTTTGACCACGGGTGGGCCCTGGTTGACTCTGTTAAGTCAATGACAGGTGGGGCCCAGCCCTGTTAACTAATCTGGTTTAGTTTTAATTAATTTTTAGCTAAACTAATTGCACTGACACCCTGGACCCACAGTCAGGTTTGACCTGGACGTCTCCATTGACTATGACGTCATCCTGACGCATTGCTGACGCAGTAAATTAATTACTGGATTTATTCTATTATAGGAAATTCCAGAATTTAGTTCAAACTTCAAAAATTCATATAAATTCAACCGTAGCTCCAAATCAAACAAATTATATATGAAAAATGATCAGAAAAATCCAACCTATCCATCTGTACTGGTTTCATGCATGTTTAAACAAGCTAACCTACTGTTTATTGCAGAACAAGTTAAAGCACCTTAAATGATCATATATGAGTTTGGAAATTGAATCTTTGGTTCAAAATGGTTCAAACCCATCTGGTCTTAGTTGCATTAGCCCAACACACTCATATTTGCCATGTCTCATGCATGCATCATATTGTTGCATATTGTTTGGTGATGTTTGTGTATCGGTGTTCTCTGCGGCAGGTTCTGCCCCCGAGGAGTACCGTGATTACCCCAACGAAGAGCAATACCAGTGCACCGACCCATCAGGCAAGCAACCAACCATTTGATCATATCGATACAATCCCATGTTCTCGCTTCTGCTCTCTTTTACTGCATTAAGACAACGCGATTCAAACTGCTGTGTGCTGCGGTAGTTGAACCCATTTCCTCTGCATGACCTGTCATTGCCACAGTAACTAGATGAAACCCACTAGCATGTGTAGGAGTTGATTGAGCCATGTATGTGTGTTGTTCCTACCTTGCTATGCCTGCTATGCTTAGAGTTGTGTCAGGTCTGGTTCATCTGGGTGATGGGCTAGAGTGAAATGATCGTGTCAGTATGAGAGTGGTGTGTTGAACACGATTTGGTAAAGGTATCGATGAGAGGCCATGTAGGAGTACATGGTGGGTTGTTTCATTGAAGCCGTCCTTAAGCACTGAGATCTGTATGTGTGATTTAAGATTCAGCTACTACCATGCATTGGGCCCTGAAACCAATGACCCTCTCGACTTCTTATTCACCCTAGTCCTCTATCCAGGAGTTGCAAGTAGTTTCTGGTGTTTATAGCCTACTGGAGGCCGTGGACAGCGCTGACCGTAGGGGTGGGCTGTGATGCGGTAGGTACGTGGCACGGTGTACCGGTTGCCCGTTAGGCATCTCGGAACCCTGTTCACATCGTTTGGGGCTGTGAGCGAAACCCCGGCCGGATCTCCTCATGGATGGAACCCGAATAGGCGATAAACCTGGACTAGAGACTTGAGTGTTAGGTAGGTCGTGGTCTACACCCACGTCGGCTTTCCGCTTGAAGGTCTGCCGAGCACATGTCGTGTGAGACGGCGTAAGTGGTGAGAACATGTATGAAGAAGTACACCCCTGCAGGGTTAACCTAATCTATTCGAATAGCCGCGTCCGCGGTAAAGGACTACTTGGTTGCCTATACAGTTCATAGACAAGTAAATGGAAACTACTAAAAGCCTCAAGATAAGCGTGAGTGCCGAGGATGGCTCTTCCGTAGGAAGACGGAGGTGGATCCTCGGTAGTGTATTGAAGTGGTGAGTAGTGGACTCGTGTGCGCAAAACCATTTCAAGTTGGAGTCTCGTAGGATAGCTTAGCCAAGAGTCAAAGCTGGCTTGCTGCAATAACTCCACCAACCCTTCTTGATAATGAGCATGTATGTAGGATCTGATGTAAGTCTTGCTGAGTACCTTTGTACTCATGTTGCTTTAATTTATATTTTCAGAAGATGCTACAACCCCTTCCGACGGGTTCTTCGTAGACGTTGACATCGATGAGTAGACTAAGGCCAGGTGGTGATCCTGAGCACGTGAAGGACCATGTAGTATAGCTAGGCTTACCCAAGCCTCTTTTATTTTACTAGTTGTCTGTACCCAGACAAGTTACTTCCGCTGTCGACTTGTATGCTTGTATGACTTGAATGTGGGTCGTGTGACCCGTACTTGTGTGTATGTTATGTATGGCTCTCTGAGCCTTTAAATAAAGTACTTGTGTCGTAGAGTCATGTTGTGATGCCTTGTTGTATTTGCACATATCGAGCATATTGTGTGTATGATTGAAATGCTTGGTATGTGTGGGATCTGACTATCTAGTTGTTTATCTTTAGTAGCCTCTCTTACCGGGAAATGTCTCCTAGTGTTTCCATTGAGCCATGGTAGCTTGCTACTGCTCCGGAACACTTAGGCTGGCCGGCATGTGTCCTTCTTCGTTCCTGTGTCTGTCCCTTCGGGGAAATGTCACGCATTGAGTACCGGAGTCCTGTTAGCCCGCTACAGCCCGGTTTACCGGAGTCCTGCTAGCCCAGTGCTACAGCCCGGACCCACTTGCTGATGACCGACACGTTCGATGCTGGGTCATGGATGCCTGTCCCTGTAAGTCTGTGCCACTTTGGGTTTACGACTAGTCATGTCAGCCCGGGCTCCTTATCATATGGATGCTAGCGACACTATCATATACGTGAGCCAAAAGGCGCAAACGGTCCCGGGCAAAGGTAAGGCGACACCCGTGGGGATACCGTGCGTGAGGCCGCAAAGTGATATGAGGTGTTACAGGCTAGATCGATGTGACATTGAGTCGGGGTCCTGACAGCGTTGGCATCAGAGCCGGACTGCCTGTAGGTTCTCCAAGCCAAACTGGTCGATGTTGAGTCTAGAAATGCTTTAGTTATATGTAGGGGAATTGATTGTGGGATGGTACGTAAGGCTCTTTTTACTTCTTTACCTCATGGCATTCTGATCTGAGTCAGTCCATTCTTCTACCGGGGGTTAAGGATTAGGATCTCTTCTCTCTATCAGGTTCACGTGTTACTAATCAGTAGTACCTTATAGGTTTGATGATTACAAGCCTAGTTCAGTTCTACTACCCTGTTATGTTGTTAAGTTGGACCCAGAACCTTGATATGATGTTGTTGAGTGTCTATGCAATTCTTTGATAAATGTCTCAAACTCTTCTTGAGCATTTACAGCCGTTATGCTGTCAAAATTCTGCTAGAAATTCTAATGCCTTTGCATTATGGTTGTGCTTTCAGATGGCCACTCGTGACCAAAATCAAGTGGTTCGCCTGACCCGATGCATTGGTGTGACCGGTCATACGGCTATGTTAGTCCGGGTGATGATCGAGACGGGTTACCATTGGTATCCCGAATACACGGTCGAAGAGCAGTTTCGAGATTTTAATCAAAGCCAGTATCTTTGCACCGTCCGGATATTTCCCTCTTATCCTGGTTCTACCGAGGCCCTCCACTGTTCCTATGGGCTCGGTGTTACTATTGAGATGGCCGTGCAAGATGCGGCTTATTCTATGATGACCATCATGCGAGTCAGGACTGGCCTGCTTCGCAACACCGACTTCTGGTATATGCCAGCTTCACTTCCTGGAGCGCACGGTTATCTCCGGGCTATCTATGCTGACTCCAGCCAGGAGGACTCACTAACTCGCACCACTGCCGAGTTGCTCGAGGATAAGGACCGAGAGAATCGGGCCTTGAGAATGGAGCTTTTCAACACCCGCGCTGATCATTGGGCCACCTTGACTCGGTTTGCACCGGCTGTGCAAGCTGGATACATGGATATGAGAGACCTGTATCCTGTTAGGTCTGCTCTGCCGGACATGATGGATTGGCGTGATGTGGGAGGCATCACCCCACCTCGTGGTCCCCGCAGGCCACCGTTTGTTGGTCCAAGACCTCACCCTAGCCCTTTTGGTCCACAGGCTCCTCAGGACCGTCTGTTTCCGGATGCTCACGTTGAACTTCCAGGCTATGGAGGAGACTTCTATGAGAACTACTACGGAGATGACTGAGATAGTAGTAGTTCCACTAGTATTGTAATAGTTGTATTTCCACCGTCCTGCGTGACTTGTGGAATATGACTTAGTGTGTAGTAATTCCGGGGGTGTAGGAAAAATAATGTATAGGAGCTTGGGATGCCTCCGATGAGATGTAATCCTCTTTCACCGTAGTAGTACTTGTTTGGTCTTGTACTAAACCTTGTATGGTGTGTATGACGATGGAATAAAAGAAGTAGTTTCTGTATCTACCATGTCATACGGATGATCATCTTGCATTCTGAGTTGTCCATTACATTCTACATTCTATGTCGGAATCTTATCATTCTGGACTAAACCATTGTCTTGTTTTTCCTAGGATGGTCAACACCCGCAACTACCCTGCTCCCCCAGAGCAGGCCGAAGGCAGCAGAATTGGGGAAACAAACCTGCCTCACCCTCCTTCTCTGGCCGAAGTTATGCTGGAAGCCGAGAGAAACAAGCGGGAGACCAACCGTTTGTTGGAGCGCATCGAACAGAACACAACACACCATCAGAGGAATAACTTGGTGTCACTCAGTGATTTCATCAAGTTACATCCACCTACCTTCCACCACTCCGTCGAGCCTCTCGACGCTGACGACTGGCTTCGCAGTATTACTCACAAACTGCATTCTGCACTCGTAGCTGAGGCTGATAGGGTCACCTTTGCTGCATATCATCTCGAAGGCCCCGCCAGTCTCTGGTGGGAGAACTATGAAGCTATGCGCCCAGCGGGCCACGTCACTACTTGGGCTGAATTCAGCGAGGCTTTCCGTGAACATCACATTCCGGAGGGTCTCATGGACCGTAAACGTGAGGAGTTCTGCAGTTTCACTCAAGGTCGACTCTCTGTTGACGCTTACAGCAGGGAGTTCGGCAACCTTGCACGATATGCAACTGAGGAAGTTTCTACCGATGCCAAGAAGCAGGCAAGGTTCCGTAAGGGACTTAGCCCTGAGCTTCGTCGTGACCTCCGTCTGCATGAGTGCACCTCTTTTCAGAAGCTTGTGAATAAAGCCATCAGTGCTGAGACGGGTCATACTGATTTCGACGCAACACGCAAGCATCGCCGTGACTTGGGTTCCTCATCCGGTGCTGGACCACAGAAGCGCTGGGTGTGGGTGCCTAACACTGCCCTGCCACCCAGGTTTACACCGAGGCCATCCTATCAGGCGCCTCGCCCAGCTCAACAGTATGCACCAGCCAAGCCCTATGGTGGTCCAACCAACAATGCTCCTCCACGCACCATTTCCGTGACGTGCTTCAAGTGTGGGGAGTCAGGCCACTATATGCGCGAGTGTCCCCAAACCAACCCCAACCAGTCTGCAAAAACTGTTGGCCGTGGCAAGCTGACAGGGAAAGTGTTCTATGCCAAGCCGGCCACCACTGCACGTGGCCATGTGAATTGTGTCTCTGCGGAAGAGGCTCAAGAAGATCCCAACGTCGTTCTCGGTATGCTTCTTGTAAATTGCCACCCGACATCCGTTCTTTTTGATACTGGAGCATCTCATTCATTCATATCCGAAAACTATGCTCGCTTGCATAACACCGCATTCTGTGACATGCCTTCCACCATGGAAATTTCCACTCCCGGTTCTAGATGGCAAACCTCTAGCGTAAGCCATGGGAATGAAATTCAAGTCGACAGACTTGTTTTTCTTGCATCTTTGATAGCTCTCAAATCTTCGGATATTAATATCATCTTCGGTATGGATTGGATGTCAGCCCATCATGCCAAGATCGATTGCTTCTCTAGGACTGTTCAACTCACACACCCTTCGGGAAAGATAGTCAATGTCTTGACCCGAGTAGCTAAACGACAACTATATTCTCTTAACGCCAGTCCCTTGCCAGACCTCGAAGACGTTCCGGTAGTCCGTGACTTCCCGGATGTCTTTCCAGAAGAACTGCCAGGTGTCCCACCTGACAGAGATGTCGAATTTGTGATAGATCTCATTCCAGGAACTGTCCCAATTTCCAGAAGACCCTACAAGATGGCACCTTTTGAACTAGCCGAACTTAAGAAACAACTCGATGAGTCCTTGAAAAAGGGTTTCATCCGACCTAGTTCATCTCCTTGGGCTTGCCCCGTCCTCTTCGTCAAGAAGAAGGATGGTACGGACCGGATGGTTGTAGATTATCGACCTGTCAACTTGGTCACAATTAAGAACAAGTATCCGCTCCCCAGGATCAACGACCTGTATGATCAGCTCGCTGGATCCTCAGTCTTCTCCAAAATGGATTTGAGGTTGGGCTACCATCAAATCAAAATCAGGAACGGGGACATTCCTAAAACGGCCTTTGTTACTCGTTATGGCCAATACGAGTACACCGTCATGTCCTTCGGTTTAACCAACGCTCCAGCCACCTTCTCTCGGTTAATGAACTCAATCTTCATGGAGTATTTGGATAAATTCGTCGTGGTTTACCTCGATGATATACTCATCTACTCCAAGAACGAGGAAGAACATGCCGAACATCTAAGGCTAGTGTTGAAGAAACTTCGAGAGCATCGCCTTTATGCCAAATTTTCTAAATGTGAATTTTGGTTGTCAGAAGTGACCTATCTAGGGACATGTAATTTCTGGTAAAGGTATTGCTGTTAACCCCGAGCGAGTTCAAGCCGTCCTTAATTGGACTCCACCTGAATCGGTCAAGCAAGTTCGGAGTTTCCTTGGCCTAGCGAGCTATTGCCGTCGCTTTGTCGAGAATTTCTCCAAGGTTGCTAAACCTCTAACTGAACTCCTCAAGAAAGATAAAAAGTTCGAGTGGACTCCACAATGTGAGCACAGTTTTCAGGAACTGAAAAGACGTCTAACCTCTGCTCCCGTACTGGTACCACCAGATTTTTCCAATGACTTTGTTATCTACTGCGACGCCTCGCGACAAGGACTAGGCTGTATTCTCATGCAAGATCGACACGTAATTGCTTATGCTTCACGGCAATTACACCCACATGAGGAAAACTACCCTACTCATGATCTAGAGCTTGCAGCTGTAGTCCATGCACTCAAAACTTGGCGACATTACCTTCTCGGTAATCGTTGCGAAATCTACACTGATCACCAAAGTCTAAAGTACATATTCACCCAACCGGACTTGAATCTCAGGCAAAGACGTTGGGTCGAGTTGATCACAGATTTCGACTTAGGGATAACTTACACCCCAGGAAAAGCCAATGTCATGGCTGATGCGCTAAGTCGTAAATCTTATTGCAACAACCTGATGTTGCAACAAAGTCAACCACTTCTCCATGAGGAATTTCGGAAACTTAACCTTCACATTGTTCCTCAAGGATTCCTTTCCACCTTGGTGGCGAAACCTACTCTTACGGATCAAATCACCGCTGCCCAAAAACGAGATAAATGAATATCCCGGATCAAGGAGAACATTGCTAGCGGAGATGCTAAATGTTTCTCCACAAATGATCATGGTGTTGTATACTTTGGGAACCGTCTCGTGGTTCCCAAGAACCGACAACTACGGCAGTTGATCCTTAAGGAAGCTCATGAATCTCCTCTCACCATTCATCCCGGTAGCACTAAGATGTATCAGGATCTACGCCAGAGGTTCTGGTGGACTAGGATGAAGAGAGACATTGCTCAGTTTGTTGCTAGCTGCGACGTCTACCGTCGTGTAAAAGCAGAGCATCAACGGCCTGCTGGCACCCTTCAACCCCTAGCTATTCCTGAATGGAAATGGGATAAAATTGGTATGGACTTCATCACCAGTTTTCCCAAGACCAAGAGAGGGAATAATGCTATCTTCGTCGCTATCGATCGTCTTTCCAAAGTGGCCCATTTCTTACCTGTTCGTGAGAGTATAACTGCTAGTCAGTTAGCAGACTTGTACATCTCCCGAATAGTGTCTCTCCATGGTGTTCCTTTGGAAATTAACTCGGATCGAGGAAGTCTTTTCACCTCTCGATTTTGGGAAAGTTTCCAAAATGCAATGGGAACCCGCCTTTCCTTTAGCACCGCCTTTCACCCTCAATCAAGTGGTCAAGTAGAACGCGTCAACCAGATTCTAGAAGACATGCTTCGAGCTTCTGTTATCTCATTCGGAATGGATTGGGAGAAATGCCTTCCATTTGCCGAATTCGCTTATAACAACAGCTATCAGTCTAGCTTGGGTAAAGCCCCTTTTGGAGTTCTCTATGGACGACGGTGTCGAACACCCCTTAATTGGTCAGAAACCGGGGAAAGACAATTCTTTGGCCCGGATATGATCCAGGAGGCAGAAGAGCAAGTTCGCATCGTTCGTGAAAAGTTGAAAACAGCCCAATCTCGTCAAAAGAGTCAATATGACCGAAAACATAAGGCTATGACTTTTGAGGTTGACGAGAAGGCTTACCTTCGGGTTACTCCTCTGAAGGGAACCCATCGTTTCGGTATCAAAGGCAAATTGGCTCCTCGTTACATTGGACCTTTTCGCATTCTCGCTAAACGAGGAGAAGTTGCCTACCAATTGGAACTACCTCCGCATCTTTCCAGAGTTCACGATGTCTTCCAGGTTTCTCAACTCAGGCGTTGCTTCTCGGATCCTATCCGTGGAGTGGACCACGAAACGCTTGATCTCCAAGATAATCTCACGTATCGAGAATACCCCGTTCGTATCCTCGATCAGGCCGAGCGTACCACTCGACGTCATAATATCAAGTTTCTCAAAGTTCAATGGTCGCACCATTCTGAGAAGGAAGCAACTTGGGAAAGGGAGGATCGTCTTCGACTCGAGTATCCCGCCTTCTTCCCGGAGGAACCTAAATCTCGGGACGAGATTCTTTTGAGTGGGGGTGAGTTGTCACACCCTAGATAGTTCATGAATTAGAGTGTTGCATCATGTTTATTCTTTCAACAGAAACCTGAAATGGGGATGACAGAACCCCCAGCCCCCTCTGAAACCAACTAGGGTTTACTAAAAACTTTTTCAATGAACCTGAAATGCCCTTCTAAAATGTCCATCATTTTTGTCTTGGTTCAGAACCTCTGCCAAAAGTGATGCACAATTTCCTAGGTCATCTTAGGGTCTTTGAATTAAATCATAAGTATTTGAATTTGGGCATTTAAAATTATATAAAATATTTCAAATGCTCAAATATTCCCAACCTAAAATGTTTCATGTTGGAAATATTCCAACTATGGACCAGGAGCAGTTTGGTGAATTTTGGAACTGTTTGAGTATTTTTAAAAACTCCACAAAGTTGCAGAAAAATAGAAAAAGAAAAAATAGAAAGAAAAGCTTACCTGGCGCCTACTAACCGGCCCACCTGCCGGCCCAGCCCAGCTGCCGCGGCAGCGAGCTGCTTGGCTCGGCCAGGCAGGCAGGCAAGGTGCTCGGCGGCGAGCACCGCATGGGTGCCACGCACCTGGTCGCCGCCTCGCCGCTTCCCTCATCACGCCACGACGGGGATCGATCCCCCTCTCTCCCTCGAACCCCCCAGACACCTCTTCTCCTCTCCAGCTCCTCCCCCTCGCGCTCCCCAGCCATGGCCGACGCCACTGCCGCCGCTCCATCATCGTAGCCGCGCTCCCTGCCGCCCGTGCTCCGTCTCGTCGTGTCCAGGAGCTCCGCCGATGTCCTCTTTGTCGAGCTAACCGAGCCCTGCGTGCTCGTGTGGCCCGAGTCCACCGCACCAACGTCGCCCGAGTCTGTCGTTGCCGGAGATCCCTTTCAACGCCGTCGCCGCATCAGTTTGTCCCTGACCCCGCCGGTTGCCTCTACGAGTGCTCTATGAGCATAGCTACCCCCTACCCTTCCTCTCTCGCCCCCGAGTGTTGTAGCAACCGCACGAAGATCACCCGCATGCACCGCCGCGGATCTCGTCGCCGACGTGCTCCCGGCCACTCTCCGGCCACCTCTCGGTGTCCACCGCACTCACCACGTCGCGTAGGGTCTAACCATGCACTCCCCGCTCCTCACCGCACACCCTAGCTTGAGTTCGCCTCCACCCGAACTCTGGCGGCCGCCTAGGTCGTCGCCGGCGCCAACTCCGGCCACCCCGACCCCAACCAACTCCACCAAGAGCTGCGGGTTGTCCCCAGCTCCACTCCGATGCCTTCCGCAACCCATTTGGTGGCCGGAATAGCCAAAACCACATCCGCCGCCACGTCGGGCTCACCGGCGGCTGAACGCCGATGCGGCAGACTTTTACTTTGACCACGGGTGGGCCCTGGTTGACTCTGTTGAGTCAATTACAGGTGGGGCCCAGCCCTATTAACTAATCTGGTTTAGTTTTAATTAATTTTTAGCTAAACTAGTTGCACTGACACCCTGGACCCACAGTCAGGTTTGACCTGGACGTCTCCGTTGACTATGACATCATCCTGACGCATTGCTGACGTAGTAAATTAATTACTAGATTTATTCTATTATAGGAAATTCCAGAATTTAGTTCAAACTTCAAAAATTCATATAAATTCAACCGTAGCTCCAAATCAAACAAATTATATATGAAAAATGATCAGAAAAATCCAACCTATCCATCCGTACTGGTTTCATGCATGTTTAAACAAGCTAACCTACTGTTTATTGCAGAACAAGTTAAAGCACCTTAAATGATCATATATGAGTTTGGAAATTGAATCTTTGGTACAAAATGGTTCAAACCCATCTGGTCTTAGTTGCATTAGCCCAACACACTCATATTACCATGTCTCATGCATGCATCATATTGTTGCATATTGTTTGGTGATGTTTGTGTATCGGTGTTCTCTGCGGCAGGTTCTGCCCCGAGGAGTACCGTGATTACCCCAACGAAGAGCAATACCAATGCACCGACCCATCAGGCAAGCAACCAACCATTTGATCATATCGATACAATCCCATGTTCTCGCTTCTGCTCTCTTTTACTGCATTAAGACAACGCGATTCAAACTGCTGTGTGCTGCGGTAGTTGAACCCATTTCCTCTGCATGACCTGTCATTGCCACAGTAACTAGATGAAACCCACTAGCATGTGTAGGAGTTGATTGAGCCAAGTATGTGTGTTGTTCCTACCTTGCTACGCCTGCTATGCTTAGAGTTGTGTCAGGTCTGGTTCATCTGGGTGATGGGCTGGAGTGAAATACTCATGTCAGTATGAGAGTGATGTGTCGAACACGATTTGGTAAAGGTATCGATGAGAGGCCATGTAGGAGTAAATGGTGGGTTGTTTCATTGAAGCCGTCCTTAAGCATCGAGATCTGTATGGTGATTAAAGATTCAGCTACTACCATACATTGGGCCCTGAAATATGACCCCGATCGACTTCTTATTCACCCAAGTCCTCTGTCTAGGAGTTGCAAGTAGTTTCTGGTGTTTATAGCTTACTGGAGGCCGTGGACAGCGCTGACCATAGGGGTGGGCTGTGATGCGGTAGGTACGTGGCCGGGTATACCGGGCACCCGTTAGGTGCCTCGGAACCCTGTTCACATCGTTTGGGGCTGTGAGCGAAACCCCGGCCGGATCTCCTCATGGATGGAACCCGAGTAGGCGATAAACCTGGACTAGAGACTTGAGTGTCTAGGTAGGTCGTGGTCTACACCCACGTCGGCTTTCGCTTGAAGTCTGCCGAGCACATGTCGTGTGCAGACACTAAGTGGTGGAAACATGTATGAAGAAGTACACCCCTGCAGGGTTAACCTAATCTATTCGAATAGCCGCGTCCGCGCTAAAGGACTACTTGGTTGCCTATACAGTTCATAGACAAGTAAATGGGAACTACTAAAAGCCTCAAGATAAGCATGAGTGCCGAGGATGGCTCTTCCGTAGGAAGACGGTGGTGGATCCTCGGTAGTGTATTGAAGTGGTGAGTAGTGGACTCATGTGCGCAAAACCATTTCAAGTTGGAGTCTCGTAGGATAGCTTAGCCAAGAGTCAAAGCTGGCTTGCTGCAATAACTCCACCAACCCTTCTTGGTAATGAGCATGTATGTAGGGTCTGATGTAAGTCTTGCTGAGTACCTTTGTACTCATGTTGCTTTAATTTATATTTTCAGAAGATGCTACAACCCCTTCCGACGGGTTCTTCGTAGACGTTGACATCGATGAGTAGACTAAGGCCCAGGTGGTGATCCTGAGCTCGTGAAGGACCATGTAGTATAGCTAGGCATACCCAGGCCTCTTTTATTTTACTAGTTGTCTGTACCCAGACAAGTTACTTCCGCTGTCGACTTGTATGCTTGTATGACTTGAATGTGGGTCGTGTGACCCATACTTGTGTGTATGTTATGTATGGCTCTCTGAGCCTTTAAATAAAGTACTTGTGTCGTAGAGTCATGTTGTGATGCCTTGTTGTATTTGCACATATCGAGCATATTGTGTGTATGATTGAAATGCTTGGTATGTGTGGGATCTGACTATCTAGTTGTTTATCTTTAGTAGCCTCTCTTACCGGGAAATGTCTCCTAGTGTTTCCACTGAGCCATGGTAGCTTGCTACTGCTCCGGAACACTTAGGCTGGCCGGCATGTGTCCTTCTTCGTTCATGTGTCTGTCCCTTCGGGGAAATGTCACGCATTGAGTACCGGAGTCCTGTTAGACCGCTACAGCCCGGTTTACCGGAGTCCTGCTAGCCCAGTGCTACAGCCCGGACCCACTTGCTGATGACCGACACGTTCGATGCTGGGTCATGGATGCCTGTCCCTATAAGTCTGTGCCACTTTGGGTTTACGACTAGTCATGTCAGCCCGGGCTCCTTATCATATGGATGCTAGCGACACTATCATATACGTGAGCCAAAAGGCGCAAACGGTCCTAGGCAAAGGTAAGGTGACACCCGTGGGAATACCGTGCGTGAGGCCGCAAAGTGATATGAGGTGTTACAGGCTAGATCGATGTGACATTGAGTCGGGGTCCTGACAACCACCTTGACTCTTGCATAAAAGTAAAAGACATAAAGTAAAAGATAGGCCCTTCGCAAAGGGAAGCAGAGGTTGTCATGCGCTTTTAGGGTTGGATGCACAAAATCTTAATGTGAATGAACGTCACTTTATATTGCCACTTGTATATGGACCTTTATTATGCAGTCCGTCACTTTTATTGCTTCCATAACAAGATCATATAAAGCTATTTTCTTCACACCAAAAGATCATACATATTTAGAGAGCAATTTTTATTGCTTGCACCGATGACAACTTACTTGAAGGATCTTACTCAATCCATAGGTAGGTATGGTGGACTCTCATGGCATAACTGGGTTTAAGGATATTTGGAAGCACAAGTAGTACCTCTACTTGGTGCAAGGAATTTTGGCTAGCATGAGGGGGAAGGCAAGCTCAACATGTTTGAATGATCCATGAAAATATACTTTAAGTGAGATGTCGGAAAACATAAACCATTACGTTGTCTTCCTTGTCCAACATCAAGTCTTTAGCATGTCATACTTAATGAGTGCTCCCAGTTATAAAAGATGTATAGGATAGTGTATTTATATATGAAATCTCTCTTCCTTCAACATTCTTTCATGAATTGTTCAAATGACCAATACAACGCTTGCTAACCTTCAATAAATTTACAACCTCTACTTCTTAGATGCGAAGTCATAACAACCCATGGGATAAGCAAATGAAACATATAAAATTTCAGATTTATGACATTCAACTCATTCAACCATTTACTCATAGGATATAAGTGACGCACACGAGTAAATGACAAACTACTCCAAAAAGATATAAGTGAAGATCAATGAGTAGCTAAAATTATGTAACTATGTGAAGACTCTCTCTCATTTAAGAATTTCAGATCTTGGTATTGTAATCAAGCAGCAAGCAAAACAAAATAATATGACATTGCAAGGATAGCACAACTCATGTGAAGAAGCAAAAACTTAGGCTCAACCGATACAAACCGATAGTTGTTGAAGAAGAAAGGTGGGATGCCTCACGGGGCATCCCCAAGCTTAGATGCTAGAGATTTCTTGAAATATTATCTTGGGGTGCCTTGGGCATCCCCAAGCTTGAACCTTTGTGTCTCCTTAATTCCTCTCATATCATGGTTTCTCTTTTTATCAAAGGCTTCATCCACACAAACTCAACCAGAACTCGTGAGATAGGTTAGTATAAACCAATGCAAAACCTTATCATTTTCTACTGTAAAAAATCACTAAAATTATTATCCAATATTACATACTAAATGCCTCTGCATATTTAATACTCCTATCCTCAAATAGAATCATTAAACAAGCAAACATATGCAAACAATGCAAACATAACACCAATCTGCCAAAACAGTACAGTCTGTAAAGAATGCAAGATTCATCATACTTCCCTAACTCCAAAAATTATGAGAGAAAATTCCCACTGTAATAAATTTACCAGAGATCATTATACAAAAAGTTTCAACATTATAGCACTCTCTGACTTTTCTAGGGAATTTTTGCAACAGCGGTAAACTTTCTGTTTTCAAACAGCAACATGTATACTAGCAAAATAAGCATGGCAAAGGCTATCCTTGACATTTTTATTGAAACTAAAGATGCAAAACATTATTCTAAATAAAAGCAAGCAAATACTAACAAAATAAAATGGCGCTTCAAGCAAAACACATATCATGTGGTGAATAAAAATATAGCTCCAAGTAAAGTTACCGATGAACGAAGACGAAAGAGGGGATGCCTTCCGGGGCATCCCCAAGCTTAGGCTTTTGGCTATTCTTGAATATCTCGGGGTGCCATGGGCATCACCAATCTTAGGCTTTTGCCACTCCTTATTCCATAGTCCATCGAATCTTTACCCAAAACTTGAAAACTCCACAACACAAAACTCAACAGAAAACTCGTAAGCTCCGTTAGTATAAGAAAATAAAACCACCACTTAGGTACTGTAATGAACTCATTCTAAATTCATATTGGTGTAATATCTACTGTAGTCCAACTTCTCTATGGTTCATACCCTCTGATACTACTCATAGATTCATCAAAATAAGCAAACAACACATAGAAAACAGAATTTGTCAAAAACAGAACAGTCTGTAGTAATCTGTATCAAACGTATACTTATGGAACTCCAAACATTCTACCAAATTAGGAAGTCCTAAGAAATTAGTTTACCAATCCAGATAAAAAAGAATCAGATCATAAGCATGTTTCTGTGAATTAACAAAACTAATTTACTGGGTGCAAAAGTTTCTGATTTTCAGCAGGATCAACACAACTATCACCGTAAGCTATCCTAAAGGTCTTACTTGGCACTTTATTGAAACAAAAGATATAAAACATGATTAATACAGTAGCATAATCATGTGGACACACAAAAACAGTAAGGATAAATATTGGGTTGTCTCCCAACAAGCGCTTTTCTTTAATGCCTTTCTAGCTAGGCATGATGATGGCAATGATGCTCACATAAAAGATAAGAATTGAAACATAACGGGAGCATCATGAAGCATATGACTAGCACATTTAAGTCTAACCCACTTCCTATGCATAGGGATTTTGTGAGCAAACAACTTATTGGAACAATAATCAACTAGCATAGGAAGGTAAAACAAGCATAAGCTTCAAAATTTCAACACATAGAGAGGAAACTTGACATTATTGCAACTCCTACAAGCATATGTTCCTCCCTCATAATAATTTTCAGTAGCATCATGAATGAATTCAACAATATAACCAGCACCTAAAGCACTCTTTTCATGATCTACTAGCATAGAAAATTTACTACTCTCCACATAAGCAAAATTCTTCTCATTCGGAATAGTGGGAGTATCATAAGAGACTTGAACACTAAAAATTGTTTCCACATTAAAAGAGTAATGTTCAGAAAAAAGGGTAATCATAATCATGACAAGATTTGTAAATATAATCATCACTACTTTTTATAGAATAAGTTTCATCACAATAATCATCATAAGTAGCAACTTCGTTCTCATCATAATCGACTGAAACCTCTCCCAAGATAGTGGAATCACTAAATAAAGTTGACACTCTTCCAAATCCACTTTCGTATTCATCACAGCAAAATTCAACATCCTCCAAAATAGTGGGATCACTACTTCCTAAAGTTGACTCTCTTCCAAACCCACTTTCATCAATATAATCATCATAGGTAAGAGGCATACTATCATCATAACAACTTTGCATATCAAAACTTGGGATGCTAAAAATATCATCTTCATTAAACATAGCATCCGCAAGCTTGGGACAAACATTAATTTCAGAAAATATATTCTCAAATATTTCATACTCATCAAACATAGCTTCCCAAGCTTGGGTCTTTTCATATCATAAGCACAATCACTCTCATCATTAATAGTATGGATAGCACCAATAGTATAGCAATTATCATCATCACAATGAGTAGTAGGAGCAACATCATTTGGGAGGGATACCTTTTTACCTTTGTTGCCCCTTATTTTCCTTTTCTTTTTCACATTATGTGTGAGTTCAACCTTCCTCTTTGAGGTCCTTATTGACGAGATTGGTTGAATAGAAAGCTCCTCCTCGTTACCTGATTTATCATAAGAAATAATAGGAGGATATTGGGAAGTCTCTTCTCGTTCATTAGTATTCTCATCATCTTTTATTTGCTTTCTTTTCTTTAGGTAATTGGCAATATAAGGATTTTCAATGCAATTCTCCGCACAAAACATATAAATCTTTTCTAGATCAATATCAAGGAAATGCTTAAGATTAAATTCTAGAATCGGCTTAGTTAAACGTTTCAACTCTTCATAACCCAAAAGCAAACTAAGTTCATTATAATGTGCAAGGGAAATCAAATCATCACAATTTTTGGACACGATTCGGTCATGAAACAATTTGCATTGGAGATGTAAATGAGCATGTTCATTGCAAAGGTCACAAGTATGGCAAAGGAATTTTAAATTTTCACCACTCACATCTAGCCTTTCTTGCAACAATTTAGTTTATAAATGCTTATGCCTCTTGCAATAAATATCTTCTCTATTTGGTGTGTTCATGCAAACATGCACTCCACAAAAGCTGACATGCTCATAAGAGATATTTTCATCATGACTAGAGCAATCATCATTAATACTATGGATATTCAAGGAGTTTATACTAACAACATAGCAATCATGCTCATCATTCAACGATTTAGTATCAAGCATTTTAATGCACTCTTCTTCTTGCACTTGAGCACAATTTTCCTTTCCATCAAACTCATGAAAGATATTGAAAAGATGAAGCGTATGAGACAAACTCAATTCCATTTTTTTGTAGTTTTCTTTTATAGACTAAACTAGTGATAAAACAAGAAACAAAAAGATTCGATTGCAAGATCTAAATATATACCTTCAAGCACTCACCTCCTCGGCAACGACGCCAGAAAAGAGTTTGATGTCTACTACACAACCTTCTTCTTGTAGACGTTGTTGGGCCTGCAAGTGCACAGGTTTGTAGGACAGTAGCAAATTTCCCTCAAGTGGATGACCTAAGGTTTATCAATCCGTGGGAGGCGTAGGATGAAGATGGTCTCTCTCAAACAACCCTGCAACCAAATAACAAAGAGTCTCTTGTGTCTCCAACACACCCAATACAATGGCAAATTTTATAGGTGCACTAGTTCGGCGAAGAGATGGTGATACAAGTGCAATATAGATAGTAGATATAGGTTTTTGTAATCTAAAAATATAAAAACAGCAAGGTAACTAATGATAAAAGGGAGCGTAAACGGTATTCCAATGATAGGAAACAAGGCATAGGTTTCATACTTTCACTAGTGCAAGTTCTCTCAACAATAATAACATAGATAGATCATATAACAATCCCTCAACATGCAACAAAGAGTCACTCCAAAGCCACTAATAGCGGAGCACAAATGAAGAGATTATGGTAGGGTACGAAACCACCTCAAAGTTATTTTTTCGGATCGATCTATTCAAGAGTTCATACTAGAATAACACCTTAAGACACAAATCAACCAAAACCCTAATGTCACCTAGATACTCCATTGTCACCTCAAGTATCCGTGGGCATGATTATACGATATGCATCACACAATCTCAAGTTCATCCAACCAACACAAAGTACTTCAAAGAGTGCCCCAAAGTTTCTACCGGAGATTCAAGAAAATGTGTGGCAACCCGTATGCATAGGTTCATGGGCGGAGCCCGCAAGTTGGTCACCAAAACATACATCAAGTGGCACATGATATCCCATTGTCACCACAGATAAGCATGGCAAGACATACATTAAGTGTTCTCAAATAAAGACTCAATCCGATAAGATAACTTCAGGAGGGAAACTCAATTCATCACAAGAGAGTAGAGGGGGAGAAACATCATAAGATCCAACTATAATAGCAAAGCTCGCGATACATCAAGATCGTGCCATAGAGAGAACACGATAGAGAGAGATCAAACACATAGCTACTGGTGCATACCCTTAGCCCCGAGGGTGAACTACTCCCTCCTCGTCATGGTTAGCTCGGGGATGATGAAGATGGCCACCACTGATGGATTCCCCCTCCGGCAGGGTGCCGGAACGGGCTCCCGAGAGGTTTTTGGTGGCTACAGAGGCTTGCGGCGGCGGAACTCCCGATCTATCTTGATTTTTGATGGTTTTAGGGTACGTAGGGTTATATAGGCGAAAGAAGTCGGTCGGGGGGGGGGGTGCTCGGGGGGCCCACGAGACAGGGGGCGCGCCCTACAGGGGGGGCGCACCCTCCTATCTCGTGGCTGCCTCGATGGTCTTCTGACGTGAACTCCAAGTCTGCAGGATCATATTCTTTTCCAAAAACTCATGCTGCGGAAGGTTTCATTCCGTTTGGACTCCGTTTGATATTCCTTTTCTTCGAAATACTGAAACATGCAATAAAACAACAATATGGGCTGGGCCTCCGGTTAATAGGTTAGTCCCAAAAGTAATATAAAAGTGTATAATAAAGCCCGTAATCATTCAAAAAAGATAATAAAATAGCATGAATGCTTCATAAATTATAGATACGTTGGAGACGTATCACTTTGTTGCATCATCCTTTCCTCTTCAAGGGAAAACCAACGCATGCTCAAGAGGTAGCAGCAAGTAACAAAAGTAGTAACACAAGTGCAGCAAGGTAGCCCAATCCTTTTGAGGCAAAGGAGGGGCCAAAATGGTTTCTTATGATAAGAAAAATGTTCTTGAGGGAACACAGGAATTTCATCTAGTGACTTTCATCATGTTGGCTTAATTTGTGTTCGGTACTTTGATGATTTGATATGTGGGTGGACCAGTGCTTAGGTGTTGTTCTTACTTGAACAAACATCTTACTTATGATTAACCCTCTTGCAAGCATCCGCAACTACGAGAAAAGTATTAAGAATAAATTCTAACCATAGCATTAAACTTTTGGATCCAATCGGTCCCTTATGGAATAACACATAAACTGGGGTTTAAGCTTCTGTCACTCTCGCAACCCACCATCTAATAACTACTCAACACTGCATTCCCTTAGGCCCAAATATGGTGAAGTGTCATGTAGTCGACGTTCACATGACACCACTAAGAGAATGGCAACATACATATCATCAAAATATCGAACAGATATCAAGTTCACATGATTACTTGTAACATGATTTCTCCCATGACCTCAAGAACGAAAGTAACTACTCACAAATGATAAACATGTTCAAGATCAGAGGGGTATTAAATAGCATAATGGATCTGAACATATAATCTTCCACCAAATAAACCATATAGTAATCAACTACAAGATGTAATCAACACTACTTGTCACCCACAAGCACCAATCTATAGTTTTGATACAATGATTGAACACAAGATATGAACTAGGGTTTGAGGGGAGTTGGTGCTGTGAAGATGTTGATGAAGCTAGCCCTCCCCAAGATGGGAGAGTTGTTGGTGATGATGATGATGATGATTTTCCCCACCGGGAGGGAAGTTCCCCCGATGGAATCGCTCTGCCGGAGGGCAAAATGCTCCTACACAAGTTCCGCCGCGAGGCGACAGCGCTTCGTCCCGAATGTCCTCCTCCCATTCTTTCTAGGTCAAAATGACTTATATACCAGAAAATGGGCACCAGAGGTGGGCCGAGGAGGGCAGCACCCACCAGGGTGTGCCTGGGCTTCCCGGCGCACCCAGGTGGGTTGTGCCCACCCGGTGGCCCTTCTCTGGTACTTATTTGTTCCAATATTTATTAAATATTCCATAAAAATTCCTCGGGAAGTTTTAGCTCATTTGGAGTTATGCAAAATAGGTAGCTTGACGTAGCTTTTTCAGGTCCAGATTTCCAGCTGCCGGAATTCTCCCCCTTGGTGCATACCTTGCATATTATGAGGGAAAAGGCATTAGAATTACTCAAAAAAGCATTATTATACAATAAAGCAACATAAATAACAGTAGGAAAACATGATGCAAAATGGACGTATCAACCGGCCGTAGTCAAATTCGATTGAACTAAAGTAGGAGAAATAGACACCCGCCAGCGACCTTTATGCAAAACAAGTTGCTTATCAGTCGGTGGAACCGGTCTCATGTGCATGGACATGTAAGGTTGGTCCGGGCCGCTTCATCCCACAATACCACCGAAAAATAAGACGTTGGTGGTAAGCAGTATGACCATCACTGCCCACAACTTCTTTGTGTTTTACTCGTACATATCATCTATGCATAGACCTGACTCTTGATGCCACTGTTGGGGAACGTCGCGTGGAAAATAAAAACAATTTTACGCACACGCAAGATCTATCCATGGAGATGCATAGCTACAAGAGAGTAGAGCATGTCTACGTACCCTCGTAGACCGTTAAGGGGAAGCATTTATGAACAAGGTTGATGTAGTCGTACATCTTCATGAACCGCCCGATCAAGTACCGAACGTACGGTACCTCCGCATTCAGCACACGTTCCGCTTGATGATGTCCCGCCTTCTTGATCTAGCAAGACAGGCGAAGTAGTAGATGAGTTTTGATAGCACGACGGCATGGTGACGGTGGTGATGCAACTATCTCTGCAGGGCTTCACCGAGCAGTATGAAAATATGACCGAGGATGAACTAGAGGGAGAGGGGTGCCGCACACGGCCTGGGGATCGTGGTGTGTGTTGGCCCTCTCCCTCCTCTCATATATATAGGTGGAGGGGTGTCATGGTGGGCGCACGGCAAATGCCATGGGATTGCTAAAGAGAGGAGGAGGCTCGAGGGCACTGGTGGGCTCCAGAGGCGGGGTTGGCATGAGCGAGCGCGGGACGCAAGACATACCCAGGTTCGGGGCTCCCCGGAGAGATAACACCCCTAGTCCTGCCGAGTGTGGTTTAGATGTAACAGTACAGAGTTGCTCCTAGAGCTGTATGGAGGAAGAAGGAGAACTGGCCAAGGCTTAGGCTGCTCCTTCTCCTCGGGTGTGTTCTACTGGTCGGTGGCTGACTTCTCTATCCTTGCTTACTTGCTTGCCCGTATGCGTGAGGGCTCCTGGGGGGTTTTATAGGCCAACCCCCAGGGGTACAATGGTAACGTTACAAGATTGTGGGGCCGGGTCGTCAGCGTTTGAGGACCTGGGCTGGGTCCCGCCGGGGGCCTGTGGTTCACTGGGTTCCCCTAGGTGCGGGCCCTGCATACCTAGGGGGACTATGCGCCGTCTTGTTGATCGTCAGGGAGTGGCCGAGTCGAGTCGTGTATAGTGGCACTCCGTTAGGTCGCTGCTTGCTGTCGTTAGTAGTGACGATGGGGGCACTGTTGCCTCAGTCATCAGTAAATGAAGACTCGTCCGATCGCACGACCTAGATGGGACAGGAGCTGACCCATGGCTGGGTTGTGGAACACGCCATAGGTGGAGCTGGCTTGTCGGGGAAGTCTTGGACGCGCCGGGTTCGGCTATCTTGTACTGGTTGTCGAGGCCGAGTCGAGGTACCTGGCCGGCTCGGTGAGTTCGGCCGGGTCACGGGGCCTGGCCGGGTCGAGCGACCCGGCCAAGCATGTGCCGGCTTGAGGGGCGACACCGGCCCCATAGTTTTTGAAAATGATCCAGGTTCCGTTGCCTGCCCGGGGTTCATCCTCCCGACAGTAGTCCTCGAAGTTGTGAAGGTCCGCCGTCTTCTGATTGGGGGGCCTTTGTAGTTTACCCCCTTTGAACGGGCGAATTTTGTGAGCGCCGGGTTTGGCAACACCCACTGTGTGCCGGTTTTTCCGGAAACCGGATTGTGGCATCCCGGCGGTGGTGGGAACCAAGGATTCCATCGAATCTTGGGGCAATCCCTCGGGCTTCACGCGGGTGCTACGTGGTGCCCGGAAGTCGGAGGGGCCTGACAGGCCATGCGGGTGATGGGACTGGGCGAAGGGCTGGGGCCCGCCGCCGCATGCCCTTGGCCCACGCGCGTGGATTTAATGCGGCGTCCGGGGGTTGGTTGCCCTTACCAACGCAGTTATTGCGCGCGTACATGCGCATTTATTGCGGCACTACAAAAAAAACACTTCCGTGATATTATGTGTTTGTCACAGTAGCTCGCGTTTTTTGTCATGCGTGTACATCCATGATGATTTTATGACAGAATCAATATGGTCATACCTGTGCTGTCGTAGAAGTGTTCCATGACATTAATTATCATCACGGAAGTGTCCACTTCCATGACGATAAATCGCGCGTCACAGAAGTGCTTTCGTCAAGGGTGACCAACATGTGGCATCCACCATAACGGAACATCGTTAAGCTATCGGGTCCGGTTTTGGATCCGATAACCCGTTAACAGCCCGGACCAATGGGGATTTTCCATGTGTAAAATCATCATTGGCCGTAGGAAACACGTGTTGCCTCACCGTTGGGACAGATGTCATCCACTCATTGTACATGAGGCGCCTATGATAGGTCGACACGTGGCACGGTCCAACAATGGCCCATTCCGGTGAAAAAGGCCGGCCCAGTAAAAATTAGCAGACCGGCCCATATAAGGCCTACTTGTGTCAGGTCCATTTAAGCCCACAGCCCGTACGAGATGTGCCAATTCGGCCCGTCAATGGCCCGTTATAGATTTGACACCATTGCAGCCCATCGTCAGTTCGAGCCCGTTAACAGACCGCTATATATTTGGGCTCAATATCGACCCGATGAGATTTCTGCCTGTTAACGGCCCATTCAATGGATGGGCCAATTTTCAGGATGTACATCTTTCAGCCTTTTAGCGACCCATTTAAATGTTTACCTAATTTTCGGCCAGGTGTGTCTTTCAGCCTATTGACGGCCCATAAATCTGATGGGCCATTTGTAGTCGGACCTGAGTTTCAGCCTTTTAGCGGCCCATTTAAGTGTTGGACCAATTTCCAGCCCGGTGTCTCTTTTAGCCTATTGATGACCCATAAATCAGTTGGGCCATTTGTAGTCGGACCTGAGTTTTAGCCTATTAGCGACCCATTTAAGTGTTGGGCCAATTCTCGGCCCTGTGTGCCTTTCGGCCTATTAACGGACCATAAATGAGTTGGACCATTTGTAGACGGACCTTAGTTTTGGCCTTTTAATGGCCCATGCCCTTCATGGTCCAATACCAGCCCGGTTTCTCTTTCGGCCTGCTAAAGGCCCACAACACAGTTGGGCCATTTACAATACGACCTGACTTTCGGCCTCTTAGCGGCCCATGCTCTTCATGATCCAGTACAAGCCCGTTGTCTCTTTCGACCTGCTAAAGGCCTACAGTATAGTTGGGCCATATGTAGCCCAAACTTAGTAATGGCCTGTTAACGGCCCGTGAAATCAATTGGGCCCACCTGTTGCCTGCTTCGATGTCGGCCTGTTAATGACCTGGGAGGTAAGAGGGCCGACCATTAGCTTTTGGCCTAGTAATGTCCCATTAACTTAATGGGCCCACTATAGTTCGTACATGTCTTTAGGCTAAATTAGATAATTTGAGCCCATTACGACGAGCAATTATACACAGGACCAAAACCGATCAAGCAAAGGTACGGCATAGAGGGAATAACATTGCACATCCAACATATATTACATGAAATTACATCCACTGGGCAATCAAAGATTGATGCCAGTGCAAATAAATGAGCAGAACCTAACCATCTACAACATCACAATCTGCAACCTCAGCATAGATGATGCCCATAAGCATGTGGGCAAGTTCTTGCTGCTTTGCTACACTGTCTTTGAAAACATTGATCAGTTGTTGTGTCGCACGACTCTGCACCTCCGATTCATCCACCATTTTCATCATTGCTTCAGCCATTAATTGGTTCACAAACATACATTTACTCCGTTGCATTCGAGACAGAGGATACTGAACTGATTCAGATGGCGATTTTGGCAGGCTTGTATTATTGATAGTGGAGAGTGTCTCGACCACTGCATCATAACATAAATTAGGAGGGGAACCAAACAGATTAATCATGAGTTATTGCCATATTACCTGGTCTAGATTTATTGGAAAGAAACAATGGGGTTGCCTTGTTGTTTTCAGAGTTTGTCTTCTTATCTTCAGCAGCCTGCAAAAAATTAACACACTAGCATTGCTATCATTGCCCAAGTCAGATAATAGGAAAGCAACATTGACATAACGAATGTTCGGGCAACTAGCCTACACTAAATTAACACAATATGGCACAGCTATCATCAGCCAGGTAAGGTAATACGAAAGCAACATTGACACAATGAATGAATGGGCAACCAGAGAAGCACCACAATTCAGTAATGTGCGTGATATGAGATAGTACACTCATGCAGCTCAGTATGCAAAACTACCAGGCAGTTTTCCTTACAAAAATCAACATTGACGCCTTTACCATTTTGCTACAACTAATTTTAGATCAGATAAAGGTTAGATTCAAGCCGATTAACAAAATACATGCTGATGTAAAAATATAGTGATATACAACAGGTACTTACATCAGCATTGGAGCACAGAGAATTCCCACAAGATATTTTCCTCGAATACAATCCCAATGGAGGAAGTCTTCTATCGTTTAACCTTATTTTCTAAAAGAGAGATGGATAAGAAACATGTAGAAAATATGATCAGAATGCTATAAAATTTCATGATGCGAGGATACACAGACTCTTCTTAGAATGGAGTTGACATTCTTTTGCTGGACTGGAGCGGACTAGTTCTTTGGCTACTGGAATCTGCTTATTATCAGTGGGAGTTGGGTTTCTCTGTGCTGGAGCAGTATCTATGAAAAATGGTGTTGGTTTATCATCTCCTAGCGTTTGGATCTTTTGCAAAGACCTGGTTTGTAACCCTTCAGATTCTAACATAGCCGTCTTCCCCTTGCATGCCTTATATAGAAGAATGGTGCTTCAGTTATAAAACATGCTACAACAGAGATGGAATAGGTACTGAAGAATAGAAAGGCATGACATATTGACATGTATTCCCTCCATCCGGAAATAAATGGATGGGTCTAGGCGTATTTCAGTTCTAGATACATCCAGTTTTATCCATTTCTGCGACATGTAATCCAGACGGAGGGAGTATGATGTAAGAGCTAGGGATACGATAGGACAACACTGTAAAAAAACACTAAAAACCCACTGCAGAACCAAAGTATTCAAACCCACTGATATGAGATAGTACACTCATGCAGCTCAGGATGCAAAACTACCAGACAGTTTTCCTTACAAAAATCAACATTGTGGCCTTTAATCATACATTTTGCTACAACTAAATTTAGATCGGATAAAGGTTGGATTCACGCCGATTAGCAAAATACATGTTGATGTAAAAATATAGTGATATACAACAGGTACTTACATCTGCATTGGAGCAAAGAGAATTCATGCGAGAATCTTTCCTCACATACGATACCAGTGCAGAAATTCTTCTATCTGTTAAGCTTATTTTCTAAAAGAGAGATGGGTCAGAAACATGTAGAAAATATGATCAGCATGCTATAATATTTCATGATGCAAGGATAGGCACACGCTTCTTAGAATGGAGTTGACATATTTTTGCTGGACTGGAGCGGACTAGTTCTTTGACCACTGGAATCTGGTTATTATTAGTAGGAGTTAGGTTTCTCTGTGCTGGAGCAGTATCTATAAAAACTGGAGTTGGTTTATTATCTCCTGGCGTTTGGATCTTTTTCAAAGGCCTTGTTTGTAACCCTTCAGATTCTAACATAGTCGTCTTCCCCTTGCATGCCTTGTATAGAAGAATGGTGCTTTAATTATAAACATGCTACAACAGAGAGATGGAATAGGTACTGAAGAATAGAAAGGCATGACATATTGACATGTATTACCTCCATCCAGAAAAAAGTGGATGGGTCTAGGCATATTTCAGTTCTAGATACATCCTTTTTTATCCATTTCGGCAACATGTAATCCGGACGGAGGGAGTATGGTGTAAGAGGTAGGGATACGACAGGAAAACACAACAAAAAAACACTAGTTGAATGTAAAACTTTATGCTAGCGGAATACATACAGAAAAAACTAAGGCAACATACAGGTGTATGATTGGGAAACTAAGATGGCATTGCAACAGAGCACTAGAACAACACTTTTATGTAAAAAGACATGGTATGGTAGACAGATGAAGTACATAATAATGAATAACAATGCATAAGATATTCAGAAGCATGATGTCCAAATTAAGCAGATGGCATTGCGATAGAGTAGAATGACAGTACTTGAATCTGAAAACATGTTATCATGAATGGAATAGGTACTGAAAAATAGGAAGGCATGACATATTTACATGCATGATCAGCATGCTAAGCACATGGCATTGCAACACAGTAGATACACTCCAGGACATTATATGCATGTTGTACCCATATCACAGGCCAAGTTAGAGCAAGGACCTTGTGGGGTGAAGAGGATTCATCATCTTTCTGCAAGTCTTCTGAAGAACTGCCTTTACATGTTTCATCATATTGGGTATCATTGACATCAATTTTATTGGCCTTTACATTGCTTCGTGAGGTTCTTGTCGATATATAAGTGTGTGAAATTATATATGACATGCATGGAAGACAACTAGTAGTTAGATTTATGTAATGAGTGCCTGTAGGAGATGACATAAATAGTAGGACTGGGGTTAACTAGCGGCAACAGGTCTCATAAACTAAAGGGAGAACACAGATGAAAGCTACAGAGAATATGTATCGTTTGTAGATTAAGTAGATGGCACACAAAAGTATTAAAGAACATCATAGGTAATACTTGAAGTGGTATAATACTATAATCACCAGCCTGTGGGATAACATTGGCTGATGGATGATAACTATGGAACATCATTACCTAAAGAACAAGTATCTTAGCTGAACTATGGAACAACCTTATCTCCTGAACTAGACCCGTAAGAGATCATCATGAATATACAATGAAAGGTGATGATCTATTTTCCATGCTTAGATGAATAACAAAGCCATAAATGTTGCACACAAGTAAGATGAGGGTACAACCTATCTGGCCGCCATCCATAGGAGTGAGCATCATGTGCTGACTTGTCGATGGCCCTGTAGTTGTTGTGGCTGTCCATGTCGGGCACGCGTATTCGATGCAGGGAACTGTTGAGTGGGGACTATAGCTCCCTTCTGGTGTATGCTTCCCTTGTTGGAGCTACTGTGGTGAGTTGGAAGATGGTGTGTCTGAAGATGCAGAGAATGCATAATGTTAAGAACGACATATCTCTTTGATCTAAAGAAATACACTAAGAGATCAACAGCAAGCTACGAGAGTGGTCACACGTCTGTTGACTGAAGACGAAATTGGGGTCACACAATTTTATTTCATTTTGGTACTGTCCGATCTACGCCGGATGGCTTGATGGCCGTCTTGTGCCTCCCGGCTGACACTGTTCGGAATCTTCCCTGAAGAGCCAGCGACCAATGGCAGAGCATCCTGCCTCCATCATCCATGGCCCTGGCGAAAACCCCGCTCCCCGCCCCACCGCACTGTCGTGGTTGCGCCGCCCCCGGGCCAATCCACAAAGACTCCCCGTCATCCAGATCCGGCGGCGGCAGTACCTTCAACCCACACAACTCTAAGATAGCCATCTAAGCACTGCTTCCGCGGCAAACTTGCGGCCCCGCACCCTTACGTTAGACACCGGCCAACCGGCAGCCTAGGAGCTCCGCCGCCTCGAGGGGTGCTGCTTCCCATTGGGAATCAATTGGTCCAGAATAAAAATTCAAATAACTGACGCCTAAATAAAGTGATTTGAGATGAGGGTGTGACCTATCGGGCGGCATGGTGAAGTAGGCAGGTCCAGCTGCCGAGTCGGTGAGGCCGGCGCGGTTGCGGCGAGGACCGGCGGCAAGGAAACAACGATGTCACGATAGTCAATGGCTACGGGGAAGAAGCGCTGGGACTCTGGACGGATCCGGAGTTGGAGCCGCTCCGGCGCTGTGAACAACGGCGGGGGTGAATCGGCTCCGGTACGGTTCACGCGGCCGTCTACGAGGCAGCTCCAGCAGCACGGAGTAAGAGGCACACGACCCAGTGCATGACAGCAAATGGACAACGTCTCCGGCATTAGGGAGGAGGGCGGCTGTGAAATTGGTGCTGTGGGGGGTGCCATGGAGGAGGGGCTGAGGTTTCGCGGATCGGGAGAAGGGAGCTTCCCGAGGAGAAGGTGATTTCGCGCCCACGAGGTATGAATGGGGGGGAATTGGGAGGGGAGTGGAACCATGTCTTACGGACACATTTGTCTGAAATGTGAGGGGGAGTTACAGTTCTACCCCTGCCTTTAGGCTTCTCGACTTGGGTCTGTGTACTGAGGGTCGGGGATAGTAGAGTAACTTTGCTTCTCCCCAAATAGTGGGCGAGAGCAATTTTTGGCAAGGAGGGCGTGTTTTGAAATATAGTGGGCGCGAGCGATTTTTGGCGAGGAGAGCGTGTTTTGAAATAGCGGGCATGAGCTATTTCAGGCGAGGAGAGCATGTTTTGCCGACCATGGTTTATGAATTATTTGGCACATGTCATTTTGGCCGAGGAGAAGGCATGCTTGGATGAAGTTACGAACCTACCCTCGATGTTCAACGGGCCAATTGATGCGTGTCCCACATAGGACGGTAATTTCGTGTCTCCCATTTATTTGCTCGGGCGAATTCCACCGAGTAGAGGATGTTTAACGGTTCATTCAAATTTTGGGAGAACGAGCATCCACTTTTACCTTACCAAGTCGATTCGAATCAATTTTGAAATATTAGCTTGCCACTTCTTTTTTAGATGGAGAGATGATGCTCGGGAGTAATGTGTTTTTACATGCTCGTTGCTAGCGATTTACTATATGACAAATAGTTGACCCACTAAAAAACGCGAATCAAACCCAAAATGAAATATCTTGATTCAATGAAATGGCTCATTCACTAGGTCAAAATAGTGAACTAAATCCAAAATTGAACACCTCAATCGAGTAGCATGTTGTACAGTATTATAGTACTCCATGAACATGTTGAAAGTCAAATTAATGAACTTGTTTGATATATGCTTATATCCGTTCATGTGTGGATTGCACACAACATGTTCTCCAATTTAAATATTTGAATGCAAGTTTATATCGAAACATGGTTTATATCAGTCTTTGATGCATAAAACGCGACCTCCCCTCTCCTGGACTCCTTCTCTCTCTCTCCCTCCCTCCCTCTCTCTCTCTCTCTCTCTCTCTCTCCCTCTCTCTCTCTCACGCGCCTCCCCTCTCACTCGAACTCTATATACCGACGGATTATACGCTCACTGTGTCAGCATATAGCTCCGTATATTGTTTAGTTGACAGGTCAACCAGTCCACATGCTGCCTTGTCAGCTCGTGTTCTGTATCTTCGTGTGCTGGCCCATGTGGCAGTGGGTGAAAATAAGTAAACTAGAGGCCCATCTGACACGCGGTGAAGTAAACAAAGTTGAAACCACTCGGGGTAGCACCCCGCACGCTAGTAAATTGAGGGCGCATTGAGGACACACTTCTTGCGCGTGAAGGACGCACTCGTGCACAATTCACGACTGCGCGGGGGCACGCACAGAAGGACACACTCGCGCACACCCAGCACACAACACACAACAGCACACGTGTACACCGGCGTCGCTGCCGGTTGAGATGGACGGTGAGGCAGCCAACAAGCGGAGGCGGCTCGAGCCAAAACCGCATCCGGCGAGCCTGGACTTCATCAGCAACCTCCCTGACGACATGCTGCTCGTCATCCTCGGCCTCCTCCCCACCAAATCTGCCATGCGAACCGCCCTGCTCTCCCGGTGGTGGCGCCCCCCTCTGGCGCCGTGTCCCCTCAACCTCATCATCGACAGCTACCTCTGTGATGCGGATTGCAAACGCATGGCCGCATTCTCCAAGATCCTTTCATCACACCCTGGGCCAGCCAGACGCCTTGACATCCGCATGTTCAGTACCAACTATAAGGTCCAACCCAAGTTCGATGAGTGGTTCTTATCCCCCGCCCTAGATCAGCTCGAGGAGCTCAGCTTTGAAGCTGGACGATGTCGCTCTCTGCCGCCGTCCGTGCTCCGCGTCACGCCAATGCTGCGCCGCTTTCAGCTCCTGCTATCTTCCCCAGATTAATGTCACGCCCGCCCTTATTCTCCCTCAACTCAAGCAGCTCGACCTCTTTGACGTTGTCATCTCGAGAAGGTTATGGAGCACCTGCTCTGCAACTGTACTGCGCTCGAGTGCCATCGTCTTAAGGAGATCCACAGGTTCATTAGCCTTCACATCGCCTCGACGAATCTCTGATGGATTTATGTGTCTTGCTCGCCCTGCAACAAGACATCAATTGGGAAGAGATCACTCCAGTTGTTCCACGTTATGGTCATTGAGAATGCGCCTTTCCTTGAGAGATTGCTTGTATCGGATCTAGAAGGTCCAACAAATAGTAGGGTCATTGACGCGCTGAAATTGACAATGTTGGTGTACTCGGCTGCCAAATTCTCCGAACTCTTTATTGGATCCATAATCACTCAGGTACAACACTCATCTTCTTCTCCATCTTCTTGAAATTCACATTTTTAAATTTCTTCTAGATGTATTTACGACCGTCTTCCAGAAAATGATTCCCACAAGCTTGACCCAGTCCATGCGCACACAGTCCATGCGCACAGTGAAGATCTTGGCACTAAAATCTATCGACCCCAATCTGGATCAAGTTATTGGATTCCTTACATGCTTTCCGTGCACGGAGAAGCTACTCATCGAGGTGAAACTTCTTTCCTATTAGTAAAGGGTAATCACAACGTAGCTCAATTTTTTGTAATTTTCCCAAATTACGATGACAATGTAGTGTTCAAAACTGCATCTACGCACTGCATCGAAAGAAATGTTTTTAGTATTTTTTTCTCACATGATCACCTGCATCGTTTTTATGTTGTACTACTATAGTAGCCTAGGATAGTCATAGTGGAAAGTAACTTAGACTACTCCAGTAACTCTATGGTTACCCTCCGTCCCAAAATTCTTGTCTTACATTTGTTTAGATACAGATGTATCTACCACTAAAATGTAACTAGATACATCCGTATTTAGACAAATTTAAGACAAGAATTTTGGGACGGAGGGAGTACAAAAGTGGGCTATGTAGGCCAAAACACATGCCAAATTCACTTGTGATGCATTTGGGATCGATGCCCCTCCATTGCTCACCTGGTGCTCCAATCTGGATCACCTACTTTGCTCCGGTGACAAATTAACTCACGCAATGAAAAAACACTGCATGGGAGAGAGAGAGGACTGTGGCAATAAAAACACTTGTTTGGGAGAGTGAGAGGCTGGTGTAGTTTGTTTGATTGATTTTTTTATACATGTGGGTCCGTGTGCACAGTGGTGCCAACTCTCTCACATCGCGAGAGTGGTGCCAAAATCTTTTGATTTGACATCGATGCGTATTATATGGCATTCTTTTGCAAAATATGGCATCGGCCACATAGTGGAAGGCAACAAATGCCCAAGCTCTTCACGTGCTCCTAGTTAAATGAGAGGAAACAGAGAGAGAGAGAGAGAGAGAGAGAGAGAGAGAGAGAATATCACTAGCCAGCCAACCCTACCGTATGAGCGAATGATATTGGTACCTCTTGATGACACGACAATCTCATACAGCCAGCTGCTCTAATATGTTCTCTTCTTTTGCAGATAAAAAAAGACCCGAAAGTCAAAAATGTGCTGCACTATAACAATCTCATCGAATGCCTTGATCTCCATCTTACAGAAATTGATTTGATCAAATACCGAGGCAGCACATCTGAGATTAAATTGGCCAGGTTCTTTGTTCTGGAGGCAAGTGTGCTCAAGGTAATGAGGTTTGGTGTTCTCTGGCGCAACAATGAATGGCGTGCTAATCACCGCAAGCGTCTAAGCCTAAATGACAAAGTCTCCGCAGAAGCTGAATTTGTTTTTGAAACATCAAGTGGCTAGAGACTCGAAAACTTATTTGCCCATTAGTGACTTATCAGGGCGGTGGATTTTAGTTTGTACGATAATGCTGCATCCACCTAAAGTAACGAAAGTTCTTATGTAAACTTCCTAGTAATTCCCTCTTCATAGGTGCAACATTACTCCTAACATTTGTAATATCAATTTGAAACATGTAATATTGCAGTGTCCTATTCCTGCGTTTTCAAAATCTTGCGAATCAAACAGGTCCTGAGTTGGTGTTGATGTTGTGCCTCCCATCTTTCACCAATAGCCGTCGGATCTAGATCTGATGCATACAAACCAAACTTCTCCATTTTTGCAAAAAGATGCCCGCACTTGTTCCCCATTTACAAACAACTCCTTGTCTCTCACGATCAGCCTTATGTTCTCCCCACCACATCTAGAAGGCCGTGGAAAAATCTGGCACGATGGCCGCTGCCGGCGCCATCCACCCACAATCTTGGTGTTCCCTACAATGCACGGGCATCTACGCACGGGAAATTATGTCGAACGGGGCTAGTTGTAAGCAGGTTAGCTCTACAGCCATGATTATAGTGACTGCAGACGGTGAGGCTGACTATGGTATGCTGAACATGGTGCCTATACTCAGGTGTCATCTTCGGCGCAGGGTCTTGCCACTTCACTGTGAGGAGCAGCATGTAATAATTTGACCAATGGGTAGTACAGTGCTAGTACTCCTACTACATTGGTAGTAGTACTACTACTAGTACTAGTAGCACCACCGTCTAGATTTAGGAGTACTACCACGTCCATCTTGATTTTAGTATTTGACTATCAATATCTAGTAATGCATGTCACAAAAAATGTACTACTCCCTCTGTAAATAAATACATGGTGTATTGTTTTATTCCTATCGGCGAGAGAACTAAATGTCTTTTTGCTAACTAATAGGATTACATGCAATGAACTAAAGACTGCATGTCGTGTTTGGTAGTCTCAAGTCATTGAAAGCATGCACAACCCACATCTCTCATTGGTTGATATGTCACTAAATAAGAAACGAGGAGGGAGTTAATGTACCGTGCCTAAGTGTTTTGGGATTATTTGGTTTTTGTACGGTTACTTACACAACATTTTTGTTTACATGCATTAACATTTTATTAGTTAAATAAAAGGTCAAAACTTGGCGCAAAATGCAAAGGGGGCCAATAAACCAGTAAACATCAAACTTCTCTCGTTTGGCCCCAACTAGAGGTCCGGTGAGATGACTATACTGCACCGGCACGGAGGGGGACGCAACTTCATTGACTTACTGCAACTGCTTTGGTTGAATGACACGTGGGCCCAACGGGTGGCTGGCCCACCTATCATACAACCAAAGGCAGGTGTCGAGGAGTAGTACGAAATCCTACGCACCTACGCACGCTAACCAAGGGCAAGAGTAATCACTTGAATTGCAAGATCAGTTGACTAGAAGCTAAGCTCGATGAGCGCGAGCATCAGTCGGCTGTGCCAGATGGTCTACGATGCCGGCCTGTAGCCCAGCACCGAGGAACGTCTCCAAGTATTGCTTGAGGCCGCCAGGGTGAGGGGCCCCTTGGACGATAGCTTTGTCTCCTTGTTCGACAAGGTCCTCGTCGGTTTCCTCGACAAGTTCACCATCGTCAAGAAGCTTGTGGACGACTTTGACGTACGCCTCCAGCCGACGCGCCCAGGCTCTACGATGCCCGCCACCCTCAATGACTACTATGGTGACAACCTCTTCGATGCACTGGTGGCCCTGCGATTGCCCGCCGTCGCGCCCGAGAGTGTCCACCTCGAGGTCGCACTTGCCACGCAGCGCCTGGCGCAGCAAGACACCATCGACATAATCACCCACGTCTACGCGCAAATCGTCCACAAGGACTACTACATGCAAGAGGAGGATAATAGGACGCTGGTCTTCTTGGACCGCAGGGCAACCTTGGACGACATTGTTCAGAAGCACGTTGAGCTCGCCGCCAACACCGCTGCTCCTCACACGTCGATTGGTTACCCGGCGCACTAGGGCGTGAGGATGTTGTTGATGGATCCGTATGTATTTTTATCTTTCTGTCAAATCCATGTAGTAGTATATGGTACTACTAGTAATTATCTTACCTTTCGCATCAACTTCATAATTTTCATACGTACTCCATGTATGAATGGTGCCAAAACCAAACTTCTCATTACTCTATGCAAAATCGTTATTTTCTATCTATCAGTTGCGCCATGGAGCAGAACCAAATTTTACAAGTTATGAGTTCAAAAGGAAAAGCATGTCGTGTTTGCATCGCACCCCCACACGGTTGGTCCGGCACGCCGCTCAAGGGGGAATGCATGCGGTGTTGCATTTTCACTTACAAGTGGGACCACAGTTGAGCAAACCGACTATCGGCAAACCCCCACCCCGCCGACCATGGGCTGGCTGAGAAAACAGGAGGGAGAAGAGATCGCTATAGCACGGACTCCAAGAAAATTGGTGTCGGATGGGACTCGTGTGGGTGGCGTGTGCCGTACTGCTAGACGTGAATGCTAGCTATGGCCCATGCCACCCCACTATATCGAGCCTATATCGAGGTGCTGGTTACATAGAACAAATTTCCTGGAGTCCGTGCTCAGCCCTCCTCTATCTCACTTCTCAGACAGCCAGCGGACGTGCGGAGCCCATCATTTGTTTGCTCACATGTGGTCCCACATGTTAGTGAAAACGCAAGACGACCCACTGAACCTGCACATCTTTCACCTCGACGTGCTGGTGATGAAAAATAAATCCAATAAAGATCTTCCGTGGCCACTTTTGGAGTTACTCAAGAGTATTAAGATTCTATTTATCGTTTAACCCAAGATGCACATCACGTGGCTTCAACTACCACTCTATTTTCTTGCATGACACGACCTGGATGCTGGATGTCCCACATGTCGGCAAAAGGAGGAAGAACCCGACCAAATCTTCGGTTGTGCTCTCGGATTAGACTAGTTGTGGTAACTTAAAAATTTTATTGTGTACTCCCTCCGTTCCAAAATACTTGACTTCCATTTGTCCAAAAATGGATGTACCTATATACTAAAACATCTATATTTTGACAAATAGAAGGCATGTATTGTGGAATGGAGGGAGTAGAATGGATGCAAGTTTTGGTATTGGGAAGAAGAGTACATCGATATATTGATAGAGCGCAATTTAGTAGATGTTCTAGCACTTTTAGCTTGCATAGAGGATAGAGATGAGACTTGTGCACTTGTTGATACTCCTACTAGAATAGAGGCTAGACATGAGACTAGATGTGAGGAAGCAACGTCTACTTCTTTACACTCGAAGAAGAAAGAAGCACGCAAGATCGAGCCTCCGCAGATCAACAATGTATGCATCGAGAAGGCACTATTCCAACTTATAGGAGCAGCTATGGAAGTTGGATATCTTCTAAAATGTATTCTTGTGGTTCTTGTTTTCTTTGGTCTTTCTTTTCTAGTCAAAATTATCGTTGGAGTTCATGAAAAATGGAGGTACATTTGGGGTCGTGCGTTGGAGTTGGCCTTACAAGTGGGACCGCAGTTGATGAAACCGGCTATCGGCAAACCCCCACCTCGCCCGCCGCATGATGGCTGAAGTTAGAGAAATGATGAGGTTGAAGAGATTGCTCTAGCAAGGACTCGAAGAAATATGGTGTCAGATGGATGTCGTGATGGTGGCGTGTGCCGTACTCCTAGACGTGAATGCTTGTTCTGGCCCATGCCACCCTACTACTCCTACTACTTATATAGTACTCCTACTAGTAGTATCGAGGATTCGAGGTGTTGGTTACGTACAACGAACAAATTAACATATGGCTACAGTAAAACACCCGCCCGACGCGCGAAGCATGTGAAGCTAGTACAAATAGTGTAGTACTATTGTTGATTGACCTCATCCGATAACCTGTTGCAATGCAAGTACAATTATGTATTCGGAAAATATTTTTTTGCCTCATCGCACCACTCACTCAGAGAAGCCACTCAAAAGCCATTTAGAAATTTAGTAAGTTTATCATAGACATATCATTTTATTACATACAATAGGTCATCAACCCACATCGACAACGAGGATACATTATAAATACTAAAGTTTTCATCACACAACAAATAACAAGCAATGAAATGAACTTCAACTCAACCAATCCTTGGTGTTGGAAACGCTTGCTTTGAACCACAAGTGATTCTCTGGGAAGGGCCATCCATTGTCGATCTCGAGACCAACACAGCACTGATCATCCAGGCTGAAGCGGCCTACTATATCAGTACCAGGGTAGGGAACCACCCAAATGTCCGAGGTATAGATACAGTTGCTTCTCATAAATGGTAGTAACATTGTGTCAACAGCAGTTGGATCGCCTTTCACCATCATTGGATAGTTTTGTCCAAGGAAGAGCGAGTTTTCTCCAAGACTCAATTCTGTACCAGGGAGAAGGTGTTGGCGCTAGCACACTAGTATCCATCCCGAATACCATGCAACGGGTGTTGGAATAGGTCCGGAGAGTGCGACCATGGGAGACTACACCTGCTTCCTTAGTAGTAACATCATCAGTGGGTTGTATACACACAAGAAGAGGTGATCCATCGGAATTAGTTGCCAGGCGCCACTGAGTATATGGGCGCTGCTCATCCTCATGCTCGTGATCATCACCATCGTCATCTCCCCCTTGGTTATAAATTTTTTCAAGTATAGGTGGTGGAATGTTCACAGGACCTTGGAAACACAAGAAGAAGGTTAATTAGTAAAGGGAAACTTGCTAACCCGCATGCATGTGGATGAAACAATTATAATTACGGTGGAAGACAAACGTACCGAAACTACGAGGATCCCATGCAAAAACAGTGCCATGAGTGGTGGAAGCAAACACAAGGCCCTCATATTGAATTGCATCACAATACTCATCCTTGTACAGAAACTGATTTTTGAGCAATATCCATCCAGTCAAACCATGAAGGACGACAACAAGCCTGTCGAAGATAGCAACAACTTCATAGTTCTTGTAATTCCAAGAGCGATTGGGAACTCGACAAATTGCTATCTTCCATAGAAGACAGTCACCATGATCGTATTTGAATGTGCATACAATACCGGTGTGCTCAACCTCTGGGCAGTCTGCTGAGATTTTTGGAAGTGGAACCCGGTGACGAGGGTGCACATTCACAAGTTCCCACTCGCAGTTGGACCCAATGTAAACAACCCAATCTCCATTTGCGCCTGCCCAAGACTTACCCTCAAGCGATGGCATCTTAACATCATACGTATCATTATCAAGGGGATCAACTTGCACAAGGCGAGGCCTCCGTCGACCCCGCGCCAGTCATTAGGGTAACGGTGAAGAAGATAGGGGAGATCAAACCGCTCCTTGACTCTTGGGTTCCTTGTAATGATGTTATTAGTTGATTCGAGAATGGTCTTGAACGAACCTGCCATGCTAGCCGAGGTGATGATGTTGCACCGATCAATGAGTTCCTCCACCACGTCATCTTTCAGATCGGGGAAAGAATAACGGGGTCGTTTCCGGCCTGTTCCCTCCATGGAGAAGACGATCGAACAATGGCAGAAGGAAGGGTGAAGGGCCGAAGGCAAATGGAGGAGGGAGAGGAAGAGCGTGCGATAGCAGTTCCAAATCGAGAGGGAAAGGCGAACAGTCGGTGGACGGTTGCTAGTTTGCCACAGTACACAAAGAGGCGCCCTGGCCTGCACGTCTGTTCAGAAATACTAGTAGAAAAGGACTCGCCATCTTCTCACTGATATGTTGGAACGGGACCACATGTCAACGAAACATGGTGTGTAATTTCTCGGACAAAATGCGATCTGGCCGCGTTGGCCCAAGGTGCCGCATTAGTTATCGACCTTTATTGTTTTAATGGCGTGCCGTTCAGTTTTGAAGCACGACTAACTGGTACTGTACACAGAGAAAATATAAACTACTCTACCACTACTCCACCTCCAGTACTAGTAGTATAAAAAGGATATATAGGCTGGAGCTTCAGCTCTTTCTTGCTAAGGGATGCCCACTTGCTTCTCACACTATCACCCTCTCTCCAGATCTAAAAAAGACGGCCTCTCTCTCCCTCCTCACCGGTGGTCACAGATCCGCTGGGGAAGGAAAGGACGTGTAGCGTTGACGCACTAGTCGTCGGCGAGCGAGGTCATGCACTGACGACAAGGCCGTCCTCTCAGACCTAGCGCCCGCACGGGATGGCCTCTATCCCCAAGCTCGCTGTCGTAGTGTGTGTGGAGGAAGACGACCACGAGCGAAGCAACTTCCCGCCGACCCTCAGGTATGCTACCTCTTTTCGAACCATACCCTTGTTCTATTGCCCCATCTGCCACGTCGTTACTTGTGGATCTTTTTCCAGTCCACCATCTTCCCAATTTGCTATCCTCTGCTCTGCTAGCCACGCAGACGAAAACCATAATTTTCACTATTAAAGGAAACCCTACTTCATGCAGACTAATCCATGTCTGGGTTGAATAAGGAAAGGAAGGGAGACTGTACTATCCAAGAGAGTAGGCATCAAACCCGCATCTAGGTTGAAAAGGGGAAAATCAGTAGCTAAGGAACGAGTCTCGTGTCTCTTGGTTGAAGAAGGGTAGAAAGGCATGACAACGCAATAGAGAATGACCAGGTCGATCGGTTTGTTGTCCTCACATAGGAAAAAGGTGGCTAAAGAGAACAAAAATGGGACGTAATCCACATATGCTGCCTGGATATTTGTTGCTCTGGGCAACCATACCTCCCTCACCACTCTGCGTCCGTGGAGGTACATCGTACTGGTGCGCCCACTGTCCGAATGAGCCTCCCATGCTCTTATTGCCACTTTTTTGCTGTTAGTATAATGCCAGCAGTCAAGTCAAGCAATGCTACTGCTAAAGTGATGCCACATTTAACTAATGCCGCTCTCAGTCTAATGCCACCGATAAATTTAAGCAATGCCACTTAATGTCACTAAATTATTTCAGGGTTAGCTGTTGATTGTGGATGTATTAAAGATTTTTCAGCTAAGGCATTCTAATGCTGTTGCACAACCAATATACCAACGATGAAACTTGTTACTACCTTCAGATTACATTCCTCACTTTCATGAGATAAGTTAATTTTTTGTACAGTGTCACCAAAATGCCAAGGTGGTGATGTCATTTTATTTTGGTTAAACTGCACAAAAAATTATGAAGACAAGAGGAAAGGTCAAGAGTGGGCACCTCCTCCTCTGGCTATTCTCTTGATTCGTTCGATCAAGTTTTTATGTTTGATCGATTATCAAGATTGGGATAGCAATTTTTTAGGTCCCCACGAGTTCGAAATGATATTTACCTTGGAGGTACATGGTTTGCAATTTTTTTATACTGTCATTAGTTAATAATGCTAGTTACCTTCAGACTTTTGTATTTGGTTTAATGCTCATGCACATCTAGTATACCAATGCTGAAACTTGTTACCTTTACATTTTGTATTGTTAATTCTTATAGAAATCTTCCAGTGCTAGAGTTTATTGAACTCTGTTTAGTAAAACCATTGTACTGTACCCTGTAATAAACTAACTACTCTACTGTTGCACTGGCCACTGGATTAGTGTATCTTTGTAGTATTCGAATGGTGTTGCATTAGCGTATGGACATAAATAAAGTGTGGCAATCTTTCCCAGATATGTTCTCAAGAAAACTACTACCTGTTTTTCTAAATACTAGACGTTTGGGTACTTTAAATTGAACCGCGAAAACGTCTTATATTAAGGAACAGAGGGTGTAGAGTTCACTCAAATTATCCCGCTAAAGCTAGTCACACCTTTGTTAAAATTAATGTTCATTATGTTATCGGAGGAGGTCTTTATGTTTGTCTCTAATGCTTGTCAACTACATACCTGACATCATGATGTAATGTTAAGTCATTTCCTTTTGTACAGTGTCAGTGAATTGTCAAGGCGGTGATGGCATTTTATTTTAGTTGAACTGCACAAAATATGCTTAAAAGAAGAGGAAAGGTCAGGAGTCGACCATTCTTTCAAAAAGAACTATATATGCCTTTCTGACATTAGCCGTTGTTGCCTTATTTATTCCTTCAAACAGGTGGTTAGAAACAGTCTTGTTACCTTTTCCATTAAGAAATTGGAATGCTTATATTTGTGAGTCTATGCTTCAACTAGTGTCGTTTTTACAGTAATCACACTTTCAATATCTATGCAAATAGGGATGCTCGATTTTAGTGGAACTGCACAAAAAGTCGAACTGGTTCAACATTAGGAGCATGTTTTCTTCCAAACCTTTATATCCAATTGGTGGCACTATGAGCTGTTCATTATGAAGGTACATGGTTTGCTACTATCTTGCTACTCTTTTTGTACTGTCATTATATAGTAATACTAGTGGTTTGCATGTGAATTTATTGGCAGGGTGGACCTACATTGGAGGTGCAGGACATGATTCAATGATTGGATGCTCAATTTTGGTTGTATCTATTTCATCTCTTCCATCACTACAAACATGGATATCCTTGGTCTGATGAAGAATAGGCCCTGTATTTCTGCTTTGAACCAGCAAATCAATTCAGTATGAAATTGTCCAGGGCAAAACATAACTATATCAGATTGTCCAGTGCAGAACATGACAGATGCTAAGAGAAAGAGACATGTTTAAAACGAAAATACAAGGTGTGGTATATGTTTACTAGCTGCTTGATATTTGTGCAGACAGAGATGTCTACCCGTTGCTATTTGGCAAACAAACAAAGTGACTGCAATTTTGGTTGAACTGCACAAGAGAATAGTATAGTCACTGCATGCAGTGCCATTTGAAAATAGACACAGAAAGATTGGATAGTCACTTCATGGACTGCAGAAAAGTAGTACTATACTATTTATTGGCCAACACTAGGTGCTTCACTGCTTTGGTCTGATTATACAATGGGCATCATTTTGCCTAATTTAAAGTTTGTATTCCAAAAAAAGTCTCGCGGTGTGATCGAGAGAAGACCAAATCATATTGCAGTGGATGTTCCTCCATCATGTGTGGTTTATTCTCATGGTTCCAGCATTTGGTGAAACCACTTACGTTTGCAAGAGGAATTGTAGAATTCACAAACAAATTTGTCTTTCAGTCTATACTGAATGTTGGCCAAGAGAAGCATCCATGTTAGTAGGAAGAACATATGTTTTTTCTAGATCTTTGCTTTTGGAGCTACATATTTGTATATGATCTATGAATCATTGAGATGCATTAACATGTTGATCTTATGTATTGGAATCGTACTAGTTAGTATTAGTTGCGACGCAAGATCCGAAGTGGCTGATCTTTGCTTTTGGAGCTACATATTTGTATATGATCTGTGAATCATTCAGATGCATTAACAGTTACTTATTTCTGTTCGCTCAGTGTTTACAAGTTACTGATCGATCGCTAGTTAGCCTACTAATGCACTCCTGGCAGTTTTATTTGCGACGCAAGATCCGAAGTGGCAGTTTTTTGAATAAAAATGCCTACCTCTGAAGAAACTGACAAGCTACACTATCCTACCTACTTGATCCTACACGGATAAATAACGGATCACGCACATATTACCTCTTTTCTGGTTTGCAGGGCTCAATTCAAGAAACGACCTACTCGATCCTACACGAATAAATAGCAGATCACGCACGTACTAATACACCCTTTCCGGTTTGCAGGGCTTAATTCAAACCTCTCACCAACCAAGGTACTCCCTCCGTCCGGGTTTATTAGTCCCGTGAGCAAACCAGCAAGACCAAGGCATGGCAATAATTAACGGCATGCAGAAGTTTAAACCTAATTAATTCCAGTGATTTAAGTGGCTGCATGCGTGCCCTCGGCTGCGACTCGTTGCATGCTGCTCCGCGTACTGGCTGCGAGTGATTCTGGGTGCCTGCATGCAGCTGGCCATAATTAAGGCAGCTAACTGATGCGAAAAAAGATGCGCTTTAATTGTTGCGGGCTTTTTAAATCCATGGAATCATTATTGACAAGGAGGGAGATGATTCGAGTGCACTCCTTTGACCATCATGCCGGCGTGCGACCCAGATGGGACGGGACGACACAGTCATAATTTCAGTTTCTCTAGTTTTCCACGGCAAGCTGGCGCGCTAAGCCATTCCTGCGTATGCATTGAATTCCGATCACCGTCGCGCTACCTTCTGCCTATAAGTACTGTTTCCCAGCCTTCTCCGGTGGCACCGTGACCCAACTCGCCATATCCTCATAAGCCCCCACCAGCACGATGTCGCTCGCCACGTCCGCCATGCCCCTGCCCGTCCTCGGTAGGCGAGGCCAGAGGCGGTCACCACCGGAACTAGTGTTCGGTTTTTCACCGGAAGGCAGACGGAGGGAGGAGGCATTCTATCTGTCTTTAGATGGCAATGCGGAGATCGAGGACATGTTGGAGCGCAACCGCCTGGCGAAGGAGAGGAGTTGTTGGAGCGCGACCGCCTGGTGGAGGAGCAGCGTATCGCCGATTTGCACCGCCAGCGGGACATGGAGCAGCAGCGCACTGACGCTCTGAGTCGCGAGCTGAGCGCCCGCAACTGGGCTGACTACGTGGAGGCTGGCGCCCGGCAAATAGCCCTGGAGGCTGTCGGGCAATCACGCGTTTGCGACGCCGATTTTTACTACCAGCTCATCAAGTGGGTTTCCTGCTTGGAAGCCGTATCTTCGGTTGACCACACCGGCATGGAAAGGGCCAATGCGCGCGAGCAACGCGCCCTATCGCACCTTTGGCAAGTCCAAGGCGAGGCGCAAGATGCCGGTGCTAGCGTTTAGCGTGTACCGCAGATGGCGGCCAGCATCGTCTAGTTAGCTAAGAGTAAGTTAGTACTTGTACTCTACTAGAGTATTAGTGGGAGTAGATAGTTAACTTGGCTATGATGGTTGTCAAGGTGGAAGTTCAGTACTCTATATGTGGATCAGACCTGTTACTTTGCTCTGAATGTTGAACTTTCCGTTTGAACCTATGGAATGGGCTGTTATTTTTTTAAATGGGTTGTATTTGTCCTCCACGGTTTTAGAGGCTGACTTGTGGGCCTACCAAGTTGACGCGTACACAATCACGAGATGATTGTACGTGGAGAGGATGATAGCATGGACCCGCCAAGGTCATGGCAGTACACAACCAAGTGCCTCCTTATTTCAAGCCAATAAAAAAATGGCTCCTCCTAATGGATTTCTGACATCTGGGTCCCATGCCATTGTCAACGTAGTCAATAAATGAGAGAATTGCACAATGAGCGGCTGACAACATGGACCCAGCAGCTCGCCCAGTTATTTTTGTTTTGGGTTAATTTGATAAATGCCACTCCAAATCTGGTGTTTCCGAGAAATGCCACTGCAATCTCCAAACTTTGAAAAATGCCATTTCATGCCATTTCTAGTGGCATTTTTCAAAGTCTGGAGTGGCGTTTTTCAAAGTTCGCAAACTGAAGTGGCGTTTTTCAAAGATTGCAAAAATTGCAGTTGCGTTTTTTAAAGTTTGGAAATTGCAGTGGCATTTTTATGAATCGCCATAATTGGAGTGGCATTTATCTAATTTGTTTTTGATTCGGAAGCAGGGTGTCAACTGGGCTGTGCGGGACTCTCTGGCCTGTCTAGACAGCCGTTTCTTTTACGTTTACCACAGACCAGCCCCATAGTTTTTTTCTTTTTGAAAATGGCTAGCCTAGTTTTTTCGTGATTTGTCAAGTAAGTCGCTTTATCAGGCCTATTGGGCAGTAAATCTTTCAAGATGAGGAGAGCTTCATTCGGCTGGCCGAGAAAATGGTCTATCAGTAATGAGAAATGGGCTGTACATTTTTAAAACACATCAAACCGGCAATTAGTTTCAAATATCTTTCTTTCATTTTGAGATTCTAAATTGCATTGATTTTTTGCGTGGACAATTTATTGGATTTTATATTGATATACATTTATTTTTTAAATCAGTCTGAATGTGACTCGAAATTTCGGGATTAAAAACAGTTCAGACCGCACCGACATATGCAAAATTTCATATAATTTTTTAACCGTGGTCATAATATGGGTTGTAATGCTAACAAAAATAATATGGGCTCCAAAAAACCGTAAGAATTAGCAAATGGGCTGTAAATTATTAGAAATAATGGCAGATGGCTTGTATGTTGTTTTCCACTGTTTTGAGGCTTTCCTAAAAAAAAGGTTGACGCACAAGCAGTGACTGTTGGATGTCCATCCAACGGCCGTCGTGCTTCTTCAATCTCTGCTCTTCCTGCTCCATCCGCTCAAACAAGCACTGATGGGACTGCCTGCTCCCTCCTCCCTGCGGCCGGCTGTGCTGCCGTGCAGGCCTCACCGCCCCACCGTACTCCCATCGCTGGCCTAGCCATCCCTCTACGCACCCACACCTGCTGTTATTCTCTGGCGATGACAAACAAACCAGTAAACCCTCGTACGGTCGTACTCCCCTCCGCGTGGGAAACAACTGCCGAGTCTTCCCTGGCTCCGTGTCGTTCCCTTCCTAGGCATCACCGTCGTCCACCGCCCTGGTGCTCTCGGCGTGGCGTGGTCAACATGGTCAATGACCGACATGCATCTGAAGTGGAATGTACGTGGAGAGGCTGACAGCTGGGTCCACGGCCGCATGCAAGGAAATGCCTCCTTATTACGTGCAAAATAATGATTCCTCCAGCTGACATCTAGGACCCATCGAAAGGGCCTCTGTATTTCGCAAAAAAATGTTATCGCCGCTGACAACTCGGACCCACCAGCTATATCTTCGCACGCAAGGAAGTGCCTCCTTATTACGCACAAAAAAAATGAATACTCCCCCTGCTAGCTGGGACCCAGTATAGTGGGCCTACTAAGTTGACGGGGACGAAGGGCTTTCTCAACTTAGTCAATATGCATGATTCTAGCTCGAGTGACCGTACGATGTCCATCCAACGACCGTAGTGCTTCTTCAACCTCTGGTCTTCTTGCTCCAGCTGCCCAAAGCAGCGCCGGTCATGCCGCCTGCTCCTGCCTCCCATGGCCGGCTGTGCTGCCGCGCAGGACTCACCGCCCCCTATACTACTCCCACCACTAGCTAGGACATACCTCTACTCACCCACACCCCCTGTTATTCTGCGGCAATGACAGCCTCACACCACAGTCGAACCAGTGAACCCTCATACTCCTCTCTGCATGGGCATGCACTGTCGCGTCTTCCCTGGCTCCGCGTCGTCCCCTTCCTAGGCCTTGCCGTCGTCCACCGCCGTGGTGCTCTTGGCGCGGCGTGGTCATGGTTAGCGACCGACTTCCATCGGAAGAGTACTATACGTGAAGAGGCTTACAGGTGGGTCCACGACAGCCGCAAGGAAGTGCCTCCTTATTACGCGCAAAATAATTATTCCTCCACCTGATAGCGGGGACCCACCGGACGGGCCACCGTATTTCACGAAAAAAACGTTTCCCCCCTAACTGTTGGGACCCACCAGCTATATCTTCACACGCAAGGAAGTGCGTCCGAACAAAAATGATTCGCCCCCTGACTGCTGGGACCCACCAGCTACATCTTCGCATGCAAGGAAGTGCGTCCGGGCAAAAAATAAAAAAACAATTCACCCCCCTGACTGCTTGGACCCATGATCTACATCTTCGCATGCCAGGAAGTGCCTGACAGTCGGGACTGCTACGTCTTGAGCTTGCGTTGGTTTTCCTTGAAGAGGAAAGGGTGATGCAGCAATAGTAGCTTAAGTATTTCCCTCAGTTTTTGAGAACCAAGGTATCAATCCAGTAGGAGGCTCCTCAAAAGTCCCAAGCACCTACACAAACAAACAAAGAACTCGCAACCAACGCAATAAAGGGGTTGTCAATCCCTTCACGGCCACTTGCGAAAGTGAGATCTAATAGAGATAGTATGATAAGATAAATATATTTTTGGTATTTTATAATATAGATGCAAAAAGTAAAGATGCAAATAAAAGTTGATTGGAAGCAAATATGATAAAAGATAGACCCGGGGGCCATAGGTTTCACTAGAGGCTTCTGTCAAGATAGCATAAGCATTATGGTGGGTGAACAAATTACTGTCGAGCAATTGATAGAAAAGCGAATAATTATGAGATTATCTAGGGATGATCATGTATATAGGCATCACGTCCATGACAAGTAGACCGACTCCTGCCTGCATCTGCTACTATTACTCCACACATCGATTGACTCCTGCCTGCATCTAGAGTATTAAGTTCATAAAGAACAGAGTAATGCATTAAGCAAGATGACATGATGTAGAGGGATAAACTCATGCAATATGATATAACCCCCATCTTTTTATCCTCGATGGCAACAATACAATACGTGCCCTGCAACCCTGTGTAAGGACACCGCAAGATTGAACCCAAAGCTAAGCACTTCTCCCATGGCAAGAAAGATCAATCTAGTCACTACAAAAAAAATACACTTCTGTGATGATACATGTTTGTCACAGTAGGTCGCATTTTCTGTCATGCATGTACATCCATGACGATTTTATGACAGAATCAAGATAGTCATACCTGTGCTGTCGTAGAAGTGTTCCATGATATTACCAAAATTATCATCATGGAAGTGTCCACTTCCATGACGATAAATCCCGCATCACAGAAGTGCTTTCGTCAAGGGTGACCGACACGTGGAAACCATTGTAACGGAACATCGTTAAGCTATCAGGTCGGGTTTTGGATCCGATAACCCATTAACAGCCCCGACCAATGGGGATTTTCCACGTGTAAAATCATCATTGGCTGGAGGAAACACGTGTCGGCTCATCGTTGTGACAGATGTCATCCACTCATTAGACAGAAGGCACCTATGATATGTCGACACTTGGCACGGCCCAACAAAGGCCCATTCCTATGAAAAGGCCGGCCCGTTTGACTTGGTCAAAAGGTGGCGGGCCGGCCCATGTAAAGCCTGTTAATGGCATGTTCGCATATAGCCCATTTATAGCCCGCTAACCCAAGGCCCGTTACGCCCTATCTAAATTAGGCCCAGTAGCATCATCTGGGCCACCCAATATGATTCCAACCCATTTTCACTTCTGGCCCATGTATGGCCCATGATGTCTTTCGGCCCATACGAGGCCCTATGTAACTCTTGGCCTATTAAGGGCCTGTGGTGAAACTGGCCTGTAATGAACAGTGTATCACTTTACACCCATTAACGGCCCGTGGTGAAACTGGCCCATAATGAACAGTGTATCACTTTATACCCATTAACGGCCCGTTATTCCGTTGGGCCGTTTCCAGCCCATGTTATCTTTCGGCCTTCTTAGAGCCCATTTATTCTTGGGCTCATTTCCAGCATTCGTTTACTTACGGCCCATTACTGTCATTTTCTGCTTGTGGGCCAAATTCAGCCCGTGGTTACAGTCGGCCCATTTGTGGTGCGTTAACACATTGGGTCGTTTTCATAGCGTCATGAAATACGGCCTATTAATGATGGCCCATTATGGTCGGCCCATGAATGGACGATTCCAACTCTAGCCCGTTTACGGCCATAATGCGGCCTGTTATTGGCCCATGTTTGGCCAATCGATCATATTGCCCGTATAAGGCCCATCGATGATAGAGCCCGTAGAAGGCCCATTGTTTATACAGCCCGTAGAAGGCCCATTGTTTCTACGGCCCGTAGAAGGCCCACTGTTTCTACGGCCTGTAGAAGGCCCACTGTTTCTACGGCCCGTAGGAGGCCCAGTGTCACTACAGTAAATATTAGCCCATGGTTATCGTGGCCTAGTTTTAAAAAATAGGTTATTGCAACCAATAGCAAACCGCGGAAAAAGAACTACAATGACTACAAGCAAACAAATAAACAAGACAACAAGGAAATAAATAAGCAAGCAACTTACGCTAGGCAATCACGGCTATCACACATATTACATCCACTAGGCATCAAAGTTTGCCACAAGTGCAAATAAACACGCCGACAAAGGAATATACAAAACTGAGAGCACTTCAGAAGGCACTAGGCCTGGCCAGGTCGGCCCCCCCAAACAGCTGAAGAAGCTGAGTAGACCTCAGTTGTGTCAATGATAGATGCATCAACACTAGATTTAAGGCATGTTGGTGCGCACGGCAGTCCTCTGACATCTTCATTGCATCTTTGACTTCAAGTCGGAGCTGAGCTGAAGCAAGCCTTTCCGCTTTAAGTTGAGACTGAAGAAGTCGAGCTGATTGAGGCAGCAACTGCATAGAGGTTGTCTCACACCTGCTGGTGACTAGCTTCAACTCAGTGTCTTCATCAAGACAGGACCTTGGGGTCATCTTGCTGTCCTCGAGATGGTTTGGCTCACTATCTTCCCTAAAGTTCTGCCTGGCGTAAGAGATATGACTCTGAAAGAGAAAAAAGGAGACACGTAACAGGTTTCACAATGATATAAGCAAATAAATGGATCTGTTCTGCATAAGGAACATGTTTTTACAACTACAATTTGAAACTGGTAGTTGTTACAAACATCCAATCATATGTAAACAGCAAAGCTAACAGTAGTGGAGGAAATGATGCCTATCCAAATCTATACTAGAACAAATTTGAAGGCTTGAGAAGGATGAACTTACATTACATGTTAACACGGGCTGGACAAAGCCCTTCTCCATGTTGATGGAAGGATAATTCAATAAATTGCCCAAAGAAAATTCTTTATAAGCGTTGCCATTATTATACATTTTGCAAAGAGTAAATATAGATCAAATAATATTGGAAGAAATAGAGGATAATGAAGCTCAGGTGCAGACTAATGATACATAATCAAATAGCAATTAATTAAGTGCAATGTTACAAGGCAAAAGGGAGAGAGGTACTAACAAGAGCAATGCAGAGCCCATTATTGTTTTGAGATCGTATGATCCTTTGAGCAAGGAGATTCATCTGAAATTAGTTTTCATACAAGAGATAAGGTAAGGCACAAGCAGAAATTTAGGAGTTCGAATTTTGAATTGATATCATAGACAGTACGTGACGCTGGGCTCCCAACAGTTCTAATAGGGGTTTGGCCACTAGAGTAGGGGTAAAGTGTGGTACAGTTGGGCTTGTGTTTTCTGTGGCTGCTGATCTATCTGATTTAACAGGTACCACTACCTTTTCCAAATACCTAGTTTGTACTCCTTGAGGATCTGCACTCACCCTCTTCCTTTTGGACATCTATTACGAAAGAACAACATTTGACTGGAAAAACATAGTGTGACGACACATCGAATAGGTACAGAAAATGGATAGTTATGGCATATACTCATATATGATGCTTAAACTAAGCAGATGGTGTAACAAAGTAGAAGTAATGCAAGAGGTGAGATGCAAAATATGTGTGACCAATACAACTTTGCAAAGTTAGAGCAAGCACCTTGATGGGTGAATAAGATAGGCCATCCTCCACCATGCCAAGTTTGTTAGCCAGTGGATCGTTCCGCAATATTCCTCTCGTGCACCCATTCTCATATTCATTTTGATAACATTCAATATCTGACATGCATGAAAACATAAAAACAAGTGAGATTTTCTTTGTAATGTAGAAGTGATTCTAATCCAATACTGCCTCCCTGTAAACCCCTTTGGGCTACCTCTGCAATTCTTTTAAAAGATGCCATGCATGCTGTAATTTGTTGTGTGCATTAATATAATGTGGCCTACTACTCAAAATATGAGAGCTCCAGAAGTGATGACACTTCGCAGATGATAGCTTCAACATATAGTAAAGAAGAACAAGTTGACCTGACCTGACAGATTCAGAATATACTAAGGGAGAACAACTTGACCTGACCAGTCGACCGCAAGAGAAGAGTATCATCTTAAAGAAGAGCAGAAGAGCAAGCAGATTGAAGATATTACTAGTGTTTCAATACAATGTCGGTTGGCCACCCATGATGAACCAGAGCGCATAGAGAAATACTATTCTTTCCAGTCTCTCCATATGTGGCTCACATGCATTTCGAAACTAAAGTAGGAACATTTAGCTAACCAATTAAACATCTCTCAGTTTTACTAATATCAGCAATAATATCAGATATGAATTTGTAAAACTAAGCTTGTTTAGCTCAATGGGTGGAGCAGTGCTATTACGACACGAACCACGTAGGCTAATTGTGGTCATCATAAAATGGGGAAAACATAAGCATGATGAGTACAATGTTGACCGTGGCAGTGGGATGGCAGATCTGAAGCTGCAAACCGCGCAAAGGGTAGTTAGCAACCGATGTTTGCTTTGAAATAACAACTAAGATTTGGTATGGATAAGAAAGTACGGTCAACAAGTGACAAAGAAATGCAATTATGCTGTCTCTCTATATGTCGCGACATGCATTTGGAAATTGAAGTGGGACCTTTAGCTAACCAATTAAATGTGTCGGTTAACTAATATCAGTATCATATCACAATCATATTTGAACGACAAAGCTTTCGAGTTCTAAGTGTTGGTGTTGTTTAGCTTGAAGGGTGGAGTGATGCTAGTACGACCGAAAGCACCTATGCAGATCATAGTAGAGTAGATAAAGGGGGAAAACCCTAAGCGTCAAGAGAAAAATCAGGAAAGTGGAACTAGCTGGACCAGTGGGTGGCGCACATGCTTTTCGAAACGAATATAGGAACATTAGGTGACCAATTAAACGTTCTTTGTTTTAGTGATATGAGCATCATATCAGATTCGTATTTCAACACGTAAGCTTCGGGTTGAGGTCTTGAGGAGCAGTGCTAGCACGACACGAAGCACCTACGATGATGGTAGTGAATATAAAGGGGGGAAACCATAAGCTTTACAAGTATAGTGCCCGTGCCATGGCGGATCTGAAGGTGCAAACCGGACAAAGCTACTTCGCAACCAATGTTTGCTTTCAACTATCCACTACAATTTGGTACAAACAAGAAAAGTATAGTAAACAAATTACGATCTATTTTCCAGGTGAGATCAATAACATAAGCACATATGGAAGAGTACCACCTCTCTTGCGACGCCGTGTAGGCCTATGCTGATACGTTGAGGGTGCTGCGGGTGCGATGGCTGTCGGTGGCGGGGAAGAAGACTTTAGACGGCAGACGGCCGGGTAGGGGGATATATCCTGTTGCCATGGACGAGGCAGTCGTAGGAGCGGCAACGGCAAGGTGCACGACGGCACCGAGGAAGCGAGAGGAGGCGATGAAAGGATCCTGGTCCAGCGCTATGTATGAGAGACGTCCATCTCTTGCAGTGGACGACGGGGTAGGGGTAGCGGCTCCGGCAAGGTGGAGGATGGGGTGGAGGACGGAGGAGGTTGGCCGCAGTGCGGAGGTTGTCGTGCCGACGGTGTATGAATGGGGAAATGGAGGGGAGGCGGGGATCTCAAAATTTGGGACACGCTTCTCTGAAATGGGGGAAAGTTACGAACTTATCCCCTGTTTAAAATTTCCGACATCGCGTCGGTTGGGGATAGGACGGTAATCTTGCATCTCCCAAATATTTGCCGGTAACTATTTCGGGCGAGGAGAGGGTTTTTTGCCGCCCACGGTTGGCGCCCATGGTGTATGAACGGGGCTGACAGGTGGGGCGGTTGTGTCACGTCTGATGGAAGTTACACATCTGCCCCTATTTAAAATATTAGCCTACGAGGAGAGTTTGTTTTGCCGCCCACCGTGTATGAATGGGGAAATGGAGGAAGAGACACATGTCTTTCGGACGAGCTTGAATCAAATGTGTTTTGCCGCCCACGTTTGGCGCGCACCGTGTCTGAATGGGCTCAGAGGCCGTCGTGTCATGTCTGATTGAAGTTACTAGTCTACCCCTATCGACAGCAGTGTAAATCCGGTCGATATGGTTGTCAAGTGTCAGGAGTAGACAGTAATTTCCATCTCGCAAACACTTACTTCAGGCAGCCCACAAATTATAGTGGGGTGTTTAGCCGCTTCGTTCAAAACTTGGGAGAATTAGCGTTCACATTTGCCCTGGGACCTGGCAAACTAAATTCAAATCCAATTTGTATTCAATTACGAATACCCACAGATAATTATACGTTTTGTTATTTATTTCTTCAAAACCACAACGAAGATTTATTCCACCTTTATATATGATTATGATTTACAAATGCCGTGATCTTCGAATTCAGTAGGTTGGATACACTCTGAGTCAAACAGTTATTTCATCCAATACAATATGCTCACACGAAAAACAGTTCACCTTATGTCAATCATACAACTACTGAGGATTACCTCGCCTAAAAAATTCGGATCATTACAACACATGGACAACATAGGGGGTCTTGCAACATAATCCATTCAGAGACATGACAAAACATGCAAGTACAATAATCTAATGACAATTTCAACTGGTATCTAAAGAAGAACCAGGATTACCTTGGGCTTCAGATAGCAGAAATAGCAGGACCTCCTCCGTCTTCAAATGCAACATTCTTACTTCCTCCAATTCTTGGGTTGCTTGCATAATGTGTGCCGCTAACACTACAAAAAAAAGACACATCCATGACATTTTGGGCCGAACAAAATTTTTTTTGTCATACATATGACACTTCTATGACGATAATTGTGACAAAACCTGGTATCATCATAGATGTGGTGGGCTCCTACTTCTATGACAAAAAATCATGATAGAAGATGGGCTTTGCGTCCCGGGCGGGCCGAAGACACAGCTGCATCACATTCTTTGGGCCGTCCATGACGGAAAAAACCGTGGTAGAAGCGAGGGCGAGGAAAATTTCGGGGAGTTGCCAGTTACGGTAGGAGGTCGGGGGCCGAGCGATGCGCGTTTCTCATGTACATGTATGCGCGTGTGTGCGAGGCGTTGGCTTTAACTGAACCCGAGCGAGGCATTGGGCTCTAAACTGATCCCGAGCGATAGCACTGCAGGCTACGCGTTACTGAACCCGAGTGATTGACCGATGGCTGTTAACTGAACCCGATGGAGCGATTCCTTCGCTACTGCTGCTAACTGAAGCCAATCGATTGGATGAACAATGAGCGTTGCGGGGGGGGGGGGGCTGGATGAACAGTGAGCGGTGGTGTTGCCTCTGGATGAACAGGACCCTGTGGTGTGGAGGGCTGGATGAACAGTAGACGGTGGAGGGGTGGCCGTGGAGGGGTGGTTGAACATGACCCCGTGGTGTGGAGGGATGGATGAACAGTAGAGGGTGGAGGGGTGCCCGTGGAGGGGTGGTTGAACAGGAGCCGGTGGAGTAGCGCGCGGTGGAGGCTGGATGAACAGGAGCCCATGGAGGCTGGAGGAGGTCGACGGTAGCCCGTGGAGGCTGGAGGAGGTCGATGGTGGAGATGAACAGTATCCCGTGGAGTCCCGTTTTGCGGTACGCCACACCCTCTCGATGAACAGGACCCCTGTTTCGACCGTAGCGCTCCAACACAAGTCCGCTTCGTCCGTTTTGCGGTACGCCACACCCCTCCCGATGAACAGGACCCCCGTTTCGACCGTAGGAGGTCCGTTTCGTCCATTTTGCGGTACGCCACGCCCCTCCCGATCAACAGGACCCCCATTTCGACCGTAGAAGGTCCGTTTCCTCCGTTTTGCGGTACACCAGACCCCTCCCGATGAACAAGATCCCGTTTCGAACGTGGCCGGTCGAACACAAGGCCGTTTCCTCCGTTGTGCGGTACGCCAGGCCTCGTTTACATCGCATGTTCCGTCCAAGCCCTCCCGATGAACATGGCCACACATTCCGTTGTGACCCAGCCGGTTGGCTCCAACGCGTTCCGTTGCCTCCCGATGAACACGACGCATTCTTGTTGCCTCCCCATGAACACAACGCATTCCGTTGCCTCCCCATGAACATGATGACGACGCTGTTTCTCTGTTCTGACCCTGCCATGTACACGAGCCCTGGCCGTACATATGCGTGAGTAGGCGTTCGAGACCCCACCCGTATGTACACATATGTGGCCGTATTTTCTTTGTTGCACCCTGGCCACTGTACGTACGTGTACATGCTACATGCGCGCCTCTACTAGACACGTGCACGCCTCTACTACGACACGTGCGTGCCTCTACATCGACCAGTATGTACGTACACGCTCGCGACCAGGATGACAACGCTACGTACGCTTCGACCAGGTGGGTCCCGACTGTCAGGCACTTCCTTGCCTACGAAGATGTAGCTGGTGTGTCCCAGCTGTCAGGGGGGCGAATCGTTTTGTTTTTTTTGCCTGGACGCACTTCCTTGCGTGCGAAGGTGTAGCTGGTGGGTCCCAGCAGTCAGGGGGGCGAGTCATTTTTTTTGCCCGGACGCACTTCCTTGTGTGCGAAGATGAAGCTGGTGGGTCCTAGCAGTCAGGGAGAAACATTTTTTCCGCGAAATATAGTGGGCCGTCCGGTAGGTCCCAGCTGTCAGGTGGAGGAATCATTATTTTCCGCGTAATAAGGAGGCACTTCCTTGCTGCGGCCGTGGACCCATCTACCAGCCTCTCCACATACAGTCCACATCCGATCGAAGTCATTCCTTGACCACGTTGACCAGGCTGCGCCGAGATCACCATGACGGTGGACGACGGCGAGGCCTAGGAAGGGGACGGCGCGGAGCTGGGAAAGACTCGGCAGTGGAAGCCCGGGCGGAGAGGAGTACGAGGGTTCACCGGTTCAGCTGTGGTGTGAGGTTGCCGTCGCCGCAGGGCCTGGCCAATGGTGGGAATAGTAGGGGGCGGTGTGGCCTCCGTGGCAGCACAGCCGGCCACGGGAGGCAGGAGCATGCGGCATGATCGGCGCTGCTTTGGGCGGTTGGAGCAAGAAGACCATAGGTTGAAGAAGAACTACGACCGTTGGATGGACATCGTACAGTCACTGGAGCTAGAATCGTTCATATTGACTAAGTTGACAAAGCCCTCCATCCCCGTCAACTTAGTTGGCCCACAAGTCATCCTCCCAATATGGAGGGTCCTAGCTAGTCGGGTGGGTATTCATTTTTGTGCGTAATAAGGAGGCACTTCCTTGCGTGCGAACATATAGCTGGTGGGTCCGACATGTTAGGGGGGGAATGTTTTTCAGTGAAATGCAGAGGCCCTTCCGGTGGGTCCCAGCTGTCAGGTGGAGGAATCATTATTTTGCGCGTACAGTCCATGGCCGATGGATGTCGTTCGTTGACCACGTTGACCAGGCCGCACCAAGAGCAACATGGCGGTGGACGACGGCGAGGCCTAGGAAGGGCACGACAGGAGCCGGGGAAGACTCGGCAATAGTTTCCCACGTGGTGGGGAGTACGAGGGTTTACTGGTCCGGCTGTCGTCGCCGGAAAATAACAGGAGGTGTGGGTGAGTAGAGGAATGGCCTGGCCAGCAATGAAGTAGGGTGGGGCAGTGCGGCCTGTGCGGCAGCACAGCCGGCCACGGGAGGCGGGAGCAGGCAGTCCCACCGGCGCTGGTTTGGGCTGCTGGAGGAAGAAGATCAGATATTGAAGAAGCAGCACGGCCGTTGGATTAACATCCAACAGTCACTGCTGCTAGAATCGTTTGTGGACTAAGTTGACAAAGTCAAAGTACACGTCAACCTAGTAGACCCACAAGTCAGCCTCCAAATCTGTACCAAACAGCATACAGCCCGAAATTTCTAGCCAGATTCAAATTAATTTTAAATCTAAATATACCTTAATTTAAATTCAATGAAATTTTACCCGCACAAAAACAATGAAATTTGAAATATCAAAATCCGAAAGAAAACAATATTTTGGAACTAATTGCCTGTTTGTTGTATTTTCTTGCATTTTACAGCCCATTTATTATTACTTATAGCCCATTTCTTAGTACTTATAACCCATTTCTTATTACTTATAGCCCATTTTCTGGGCAAAATGCATCCCTCCTCGTCTTGAAAGATTTCTGGCCGAGCAGGGCGTAGAAAAGCAAGTAGGCCTATGTTGCTTATTCTGCAAAAACCAAAATAGCTTGCTAGCCATTTTCAGAAAGGAAAAAAACAAACTGGGCTAGTCATGTGCTAAATATATGAAATAAAAGCCTGGGCTAGACGGGCCACAGGTCCCGCACAACCCAGTTGATACCCTTCTCCGTCCCGAAAAAACAAAATTACTGCGCGCGCTGCTGGGTCCCTACTGTCATCCTCACCATGTATAGTCATCTCCTTATTCCTCTCGGTTGTTGACCATGTTGACAACACCGGAGGGCGGCGCAGCGGCGAGCGAACAAAGGCAGAGGACGATGGTGAGGCCTCGGACGGACAGGAGCCGGGGAAGATCACAGCCAGCCGTGGGAGGCGGGAGCAGGCGGTCCTGCCGGCGCTGGTTTGGCTTTGGCAGCTCGAGGAAGAAGAGACTGAAGAAGCGCGACAGACGTTGAATGTCAATCCAACGGTCAAGGTTGGCACAATCGCTTTTTGACTAAGCAGACACCAAGTAGCATGCTTTTTTATATATAGGAAGAAAACTGCGAGGAAAATGCATTCGTCTGCTGTCCTCCTCACAGGGAACGTTCGCCACATAAGTGACTAGCACCCTTAGTTTTCAACCGAGAGGTCTTGGGTTCAAGTCCGTGGAACTCTCAATTTTGTCCTCCTTCCTTCCTCGCAAAAAAAGGGAAATAAAATCAAAGACTTGGGAAGGCGTACAGAACAAGCTAGTGTACCAGTAAAGAGACGTTGCCGAGTTTTAGGAAAAAGAAAGACGTGCTCCTGTAGCTGGTTCGAATCCAAACCTAGATTATGACTATATATGGAGCTATGCTACTCTGCAAGTAATGAAACTGACATATCCAACATTCGCTTCTCCTCTTCTCTACTTACTCTGCCTAGCATCAGAAGCTCTGGCCACAGCAACCATGTCTGCTGGCTGCTCGTCCACCTGCTCTTCAGCAGGCAACAACCAGATATGCGCCAAGTCGCCACTCGTACCATCGCCTATGGGTCTCATCACACCCCCGCCGGCGTGCGCACCGCAGCCGATTGCTCATCGCAACCCACTGCCATTGTTGTGGTGCCACTGCTGCAAATCACGTAGAGTCATCCGTCGCGTCTCAACCAAAATCCGCAACCCTGGACGAGTCTTCTACAAATGCCCGAATCATGGGGTAATAATATGTTTAAGTGTTGTTCTGCTGCTTTCAGTTGCTGATTTGTTTTAATAGTTTGGTTGATGATCTTCCAATTTGATTCGTGCAGAAAAGGGAAGATTCGTGTGATTTGTATTTATGGGAAGTTGCTGATGTGGGGGAATGCAACTACGCTGATTATTTGGTTAGCCGAGGAATCCCAATACCAGCAGGTTGGGGTGTTGGACAAGTAACTGAAGGAACGACAGAAGAGGAAGATGCAGAGCAGAAGGTTAAAGATGCAGTTCCTCTTATCATGGCCAAGCAATAGCTACAGAACAACCTTGACAACAATGAGGAGATGAAAGAGCTTGTGAAGATAATGGGCAAAATCGATGTGCTCTGTAGGATGATTGTCTCTTTATTTGTAGTGTATGTAGCACTCGTGATGTATTCAGTGGCTACTACAGGAGCACTTTGCTGAAACTAGTAATGAATGAAACCTGTGTAGCAGGTTGGGCGTAGTGTTGTGAACATCTAATGATTTCTATTAACGGAAATCAGGGGGTATCCCCTTTTGCTCATATAAATAAATAAATAGCAGAGGCCCTGTCGGGTCAGCTTTGTTCTCATTCGAAGACGTTGAGCAAATTGCAGTCCAACAACAAACTACGTCATCAAATTCAAGTTTCACTGCCAAATATGAGTACAAGTAAACAACAATGTCATCATGTTTTAGTTGTTATACAATCACCAAACACAAATCAACATACATAACAAATGATGTTCTCACAACAAAATACTAAACAACATGTTCATCAAGTTTCAGTTGTCATAGCAAACACAATTTCACATAGTAGATAAAAAACGTCTTTTGATAGGCAAATACGACAAAAGCAATGTAATCGTCATCCACAGCAGCAGCGTCAACATCTTCGCCATGTGTATCAGTCTGAATCGTAATTCCCCACGGTGTCATCTTCTTCTTCGTCCTCAACGTCCTCGAACGTTGGCTTCTTCTTGATCAACTCTTGTATGTCCACAGCACGACAGGCAATCTTTTCACCGGCGTCATTGACATGATGGTTCTCAAAGATATTAGGAACATCTATGTTATCTTGTACATCAGGAGCAGTGTAAGCATCATCTTGTTGTGCAACTTCATTAAACGAATTCCTCTGCTCAAACCTTTGCAATACTCTCCAGTCATCGCTATGTGCAAATGTGTCTTCCAAGAAAAATATCTGTGTTGCTTGATTTGCCAAAATAAAAGGCTCGTTGGTCTGGTACGCCGCCTTGACATTGATGGATTTGAAATAATCGTCAGCTTTGGGTTTTGCGATCCTAGAAAACAGGTTATACCAACGACAGCACAACAGAACCACACACCGATGATCCTTGAAACTGGAGATATACTGCAACTAAACAATGTCTGTTATGTTAGCATACATTTTAGTTGTCTCTTTGTCATACATATCCGTGCTCATGATGACACTATTTTGTGTCTTCCTGCCTTCGTCTCGTGCAAGGGTGTTGTAGCACACATCTCCAACAATGCAAGATTCATAATGTCTTACCCGAGTATAAGGATCCATTGCTAGTGAGTAAAGGGCATCATCAACTACCTGCCCATCCTCCCGCATCTTCTTAACCTATGGTTAGAAAATAGACAAGCTGATCATCTTATGTACTCAATATATCAAAAAAAACTGACAGTGCACTTCAAAAGCTTACATGGTTCTTGAACCATTTCGCAAATCCTGCCATAACTAGTTTGTCAATGTTTCTTGGATTTTGCGGCAGTAACTCCTCTTTGTAGATGTTGCACAACATAGTGATCACGTCAAACATCTAGATATATAATAATGTGCTGCAAGTTTAGTAGATTACGATGTATAAGCTGCAGTACTGCACTTACTTGATATAAGGTAGTATCTCAGGACATTTATTCAACACATACCAAACCATTTTGTCCAAATCTTTAGGTTTGTCCTCTTGTCGACTCTTCCCTGTAACTCGAACAGAATAATCGAAAACATTGAGCCCCGGATTGTCTTCACCCACCTCTTTGCTAAGCTGATCAGCTGTTTCAATGTATTTTGAGCAGAATGTCAACGCTTCTGTAGCAATGTAGGCCTCTGCAATGGAACCCTCGGGTCTAGCTCTGTTACCTAACATAGCCCTTGAAAGTGCCTAGCCGCCTTTCAATAGGGTACATCCAGCCATACTGTACTGGACCTCTAAGTAGTGCCTCATCAGGTAGATGAACAGCCAAATGCACCATCACATCAAAGAAGGCTGGAGGATATATCTTCTCAAGGTCGCATAGGATAGTTGGTATGTTGTCTCTAAGACGCTCCAAAGCATCTATCCTAATATTTCTACTACAGAGTTCCCTCAAGAATTGTCCCAACTCTGCAACTGCTCTGTATAAGTCAGGGCGGCCCAATCCTCTAAGGATAACAGGTAAAACACTTTGAAGTAGGACGTGACAGTCATGAGTTTTCAACCCTTGTACCTTGTTTCCATCTGCACTGACTCTCCTTTCAGGGTTGGAAGCAAATCCATGTGGGAATCTCACACGTGACAGGACCTCGTAGAATTCTTCTCTTTTTACCTTGTCCAAGACGTACACAGCTAGTGCCATATCCCATGGTTTAGCTTCATCTTGCACCTGCAAATCCTTTCTGATACCCCGGTGTGTCAAATCAATCCTAGATTTTAATGTATCTTTCGTCTTGCCTTCAATGTTAACAAGTGTGCCGATAATGTTGTCACATATATTTTTCTTGATGTGCACCACATCAAGATTAAGCCGCAGATCCAAATCTTTCCAATACTCCAAGTCCCACAAAGTGGACCTGCGGGTAAACAATAATCTCTCTTCTACCGTGCCATGCTTCCTTTTCCCGCTACCATTATCAGGATGGTTTCCTGGTGTAATATGCCTGACCTTCTCTAATTCCACTTGCAACTCATCGGCGGTGAGCCTCTTTGGCGCATCACGGTTTTCATGCTTTGCATTGCACATGTCTTCGGTATTTTCTAGGATGCGGCTTGTCCTTGGCAAGGAAACGGCGGTGTCCAATGTAACAGATCTTGCTAAGTATTGCGTATGACGGCAGATTCCTGTCACAGTGAACACATGCATTGTAACCATGTGTCGTTCGCCCTGACATAGTGCCCAAAGCCGGATAATCATGGATGCACCAAATTACAACAGCACGCAGAAAGAAATCAGCTGGTGGGCTGCTATATAGGTCTCGAGTGAGAACACCCTTCCATAGATGTTGAAGTTCCTCCACAAGAGGCTCCATGAACAAATCAAAATCCTTTCCAGGACTTTTTGGACCTGGGATGAGCAAGGCCATCATGTAGTTTGATTCTTTGGTGCAGACATTTGGAGGCATGTTGTAAGGAATAACAAGCACTGGCCACATGCTATATGTGGCGCTCTGGTGGCCAAATGGGTTAAATCCATCTGAAGCTATGCCAAGTCTAATGTTTCTCGGGTCAGCAGCAAACTCTTTGTGTTTATCATTGAAGCTCTTCCACTCACTACCATGAGATGGATGGCTCATTACATTCTGATCTCTGTACTCCTGGTTCCTAGAATTCCACAATACATCCTCTCTTGTTTCAGCACCATGAAACAACCTCTGCAATCTTGGTGTGGAAAATGTCTCAGAACATTACGAGGAATTCTCTTCACAGCATCGCCATCTTTCCATCTTGATGATTTGCATTTCGGGCATTCACTTAAGTTGGCATAATCCTTCCGGACCAGAACACAATTATTCTTACAAACATGGATCTTATCATATCCAATTCCAATTGCACGAAGGAAATTCTTCATTTTACTGTAGGTGTGTGGCAGCTCAGACGCATCTGGGAAAGATTTGTGGAAAGCATCCAACATCGCATCGAATGATTTGTTGGTCATCCGCTCAGATGTCTTCACCTGAAGAAAGGTGAACATAGCTGAGAATACTGACAGCTTATTTCCTGGGGTGACAGCAACGTTGCATTGTTCCAACATGCGGGCCCACCGTTTTCCTTTTGCAGGTGAATGTTCACGGAATGCACGAGCATTTCGTAGCATTGTTTCAATGTTGGTCAAACTCACTGGCTCCGCCACCACCACCTCCTCCTCCTCTTCCACCTGAGCATCAGGCAGATCAAGATGGTGATCTGCTGCTTCCACGTAGTCAATAACATTGATGTTCACAGCTTCACCATGATGAACCCACCTAGTATATGTGAACGACATCCCATACAAGTGTAGATGATTTTGCACAGTTGACTGGGGTCTTGTAACTGAATTCATACAACTGCTACACGGGCAGAGCACATCTGATTTCGGACAACCGTACTCAGCTCTGATAAAGTTCATGAAGTTTTCAACCACCTCGACATAGGCAGCGGAGAATCTTCGAGCAGAAGTTATCCAAGTCCTGTCCATCTGTAAGACATACAAATTAGTTCTTCTACTAGATATTACAGGAAAACATATATGCTTTTTTATGAAGTCCATAAAAAAATACCTAGGTCGATGTATGAAGCTATGGCAAGATATTTGGACGAGCAGATCTAAGTACCGAAATATATGTAAAGCTAATTCAGCAAACATATTTGAGTGCTAAATTATGGCAGGCTGTTTCAGTAGTCAATGAGGCCGAGCACACATACATCAAACTATCGAAGGCCATCGCAGCAACAAAGATCCAGCATAAAACGGTGTAGAGCTATTTCACCTAACAGATTGGCTACTAGACCATGGCAATCTACGTCATAATAAATATATGGCGGGATATTTTAGCAACTAATCGGTCTTGGCATGCCATCTCAGCTAAGCAGATTGAGTGCAGAACAGGGCAAGGAAGCTTCTTAAGCAGAGCATATTGACAGTAAACCACTTTGGCAAACAGTGAGATTAACAGCGTCTATCAGCTAACATTCAGCGCTACACCGACATGAATGGGCCCTCAGTATAGAATGCGCGTATCGTGGGGGAAGCTGACCACCATGCGTCTCCACACGACCGTCGCCAGCGGTGGCGGTGCTGACCGCCGTGCGCCTCCACAAGAATGTAGCCAGAGGTGGCGGCGCGGCTAGAGGACGGCAGTCTACGAGAGCATACTGTGGGAGCGAGAGGATCACCGTGCGTCCCCTACATGAATATAGGCCGCCCGATCTATATCTAATGTACAGGAAGGAAACTATGACAATTTACCTGCACTCCTCTCCACATTTGTAAATAAGGCTTTCCCTCGTTCATCCTTTTCTCCCACAAGATCTTGATCTTCCGTGCAACGCACGGGCATCTTGCTAGTGCTCCTACAATATGTATATTATTGTGAAAGTTCATATACACCGGCCGAGATTAATGCAAACACGGCAGACTTTCATTACATTTTGAACTTTTATAGGACAGAAAAATAAAAGAAACCCGGCCCTAAACTTATTCTACAGCGGCGACCGACGTCCTCCATCTGCAATCTCTATGTACGGGGGCGGGGTTCAAGACCCGTGAAGTGAAGGTGCGGTCTCCGGCGAGGAAGAGTAGAACACGGGATACGGACCGGCCAGTTGGCACACCATGCACTGCCGCCTCCCATGCCCTACTCATCCTCGGAGGAGTCCCCGACCTCGGCGGTGCCGGATGTTGGACGGCGGCAAGTAGGACGCGTGGCTGATGGTGCTCCCGTCGTCGGCCGCCAATGTGGCCACCGCTTGTGCGGTCGCGTCCACGTCTGGATACGCCGCTATTGCGTCGTGAGAGGCGACTTGAGCGAGGGCGGCGACCTTGAGCTTCATCCCCAAAGACAAGCTCTCCCGCAGAGCTTTCGCACTTGCGGTCATGGCGGATGTGGTTCCAGGTAGGAGGACGATGCGCTATGGTGTGGAGGTTAGCTGGGCGTTGCCGCTTTAAGTAGCGCATTCCGGTGAGGCCAAGTGTCCGGGTGCGTCATTAAGTCGCCGGAGTTGGTTCCTTGGGCACCGAGCCTCTTAACGACGACATACGAACGGAGGGCATGAATGCGGGCAGCTGGCGCCGGCTGGGAATGCACCATGCGACGGCGCGAGGGACGAGGGCTTTGGTGTGCCAGGGTAGTCAGCTGCGGTCGTGGCAACGATGGAGATGCCCTTTGCTCAAATGCGATCCCCGCATGTCATTGAAAAAGCAAGATGATCCGGCATGGTCTCAGGTCTAGAGGATGTAGTTGGCCGTGCTACACCACTCCGTGGACGTGTCGCGGTGCCCCGTGCATCCTCGACGACCCGGGTGTTGGGGTGTGTTTGGATTGTGGCCAAAGTGCACCTTACCAAAATTTTGTTCATGACCCAAAGATTGGTCTTTGTTTGGATGGTTGCCATTTCTTTGGCATGCCAATGAACTCCAACCAACTCTAGTTCATTTTTCTTGCTAATGTCGGCCAAATCATGGGCAACCAATACCTCAACCAAAATTTTGGCTACCCAATGCTTTGATGGGGCAACCTTGGGCACATATCAAACATACCGTTGGTCGTGCCACAGCACTAACGCCACCATCGGCACACTGAAACCGACCGTGTCTAGCGACGATATGAGCATGTCGCTCACCGCTGTCGCCGTGTCTAGAGGCGGTGCTGGAGCTGCGCCCCATTGTTGGCCCGAACGACCCACATGAACGGTTGTCGGTGGCGAGGAGGTCGTGGGCCAGCTCCTCCATTGGACTAGTGTGCGCTACATCGTCCCGATGGGTGTGCCCCACATGTCGGTTTCCCTGTTTTCCTGGCCATATTCGAGCGTCAGTGCTCCAAGTTGCGCATTAGGCCTTTCACTACGTAGGCCGAGCGAGACAACTTATTGTTTATTTGAGCCGTTCAAGTGTAATCATGTGGCATTTGCTTATATCTCATTCCTCTCCAACCCTCTTCTCCATCGATCATGTCGCCCTCCAGTCGAGTCCATCCTCGCGCATGCCTCATTTGAACATTCCGCCGAGTATCATTCGCATGTACCCACCCTAGTACTCTTTCAATAGATCTCCGGACCCCGGGATGAAATCGAGAGGGAACGAGTGGGGGCACGTGATACCTAAGGCGGATTAAAAATTTTGAACCGGTGATCATAGCATCCGCAAATCATATATAAAGGGTATTCAATGTTCGTTTCATTTTTGAACGTACAATATACTCCCTCCTATCCTTCCTATTTTACATATAAGTTTTATGTGTAGTCAAAGTATCTCTACTATGATAAAAAAAAGGTATCAACATTCAACAACGCCCAATCAATATTGTTAGATCCGTACGTACTCCTAGATTTGTACTCGAGATGGTTTCCAATTTGACTATTGACAAGATTAATAGTACATGGGATGTATAATGTGAAAATTATATTATTGGAAACTCCTTTCACATACGAAATTGACCGTATGCTTTGTGTAAGTTGCATGTCATATATTATTACTCTAACATTTGGTCAAAGTTAGCCTCGAAAAACGCATTAGACCCTGTATGCTTTGTGTAAGTTGCATGTCATATATTATTACTCTAGCATTTGTGTAAGTTGCATGTCATATATTATTACTCTAACATTTGGTCAAAGTAGTATAGTGGAAGTGGATCCTCTGACGTAGGTATCCTTGCCTTACCCTCCCTTTCGGCCACTTACTGGCGGACCCCATGGTTGCTAGGCCCCGCATGTCAGTTACTCAAAGGGTTCGGCCATGTCAGGGGATCCTCATCCGTAGTATACTCCCTCTGTTTTTATTTACTCCGCATACAATGGAGGGAGTGGTGGTATAATAAATGACGCGGGAGGGGGAGGGGGAGGGACGTTGGTTTGCTATCAACTGCGGTCCCACAAGCAAGCGAAAACGCAAGACGAAGCGCGTTCCATTCGGTGAGCGACGTGGAGGGTCCAGCGTGCCGGGCTGCAATGCAAACGCGACAAGAGTGATGTATAGTCAAAACCGATTGACCGGTCGTCACTGAAACCACTATTCACACCAGAACATTTGCTGCTCGGCCTACGCCAGCCACTGCTCTAAAACCACACCAAATCTCGAGCCCATTCCCCCACCTTTCAATCCCCTAGCCCACATCAAGCGTCCCCTAGTTCGCCGGCAAGCCATGGTGCACCGCAGAATCACTTACTACAAGATGCTGACGCCGGAACGCCGCACAGAAATCGCGGCAGCAGTCGGCGCCACAGACCTTCGTTCCCAAGCTCGCTTTGCGGCGGGCCAATCCCCGAGTTCTCTGGAGCCAAGCTACAAGGAGGAGGAAGCTGATACAATGTTCACTGCGGAGGTCGCGGCGCAGAATGCCCCCGATGGGTATGAGACGATGGACATCGACTTGGTGCCGGCGTCCGAGTCCCCCATGGTGCAGGCGGACCAGCGGTTCAAGATGGCGATACTAAAGGAGGACCGGGAGGCAAAGGCTTAACTCGACGCGGAGCACGCGCATGCCGCTGCCATCGAGGCTTTCCTGCAGGCGGAACCGGATGTCGTGGATGTGAACCGGGCGGCGGAGGCTCAACGTGAGGCGGAGCGCGCGGATGCCGCTGCCATCGAGGCCCTCCTGTAGGCGGAACCGGATGTCCTGGACATGAACCGGGCGGCAGAGGCTCGACTCGACGCAGAGCGTGCGGATGCCGCTCTCATCGACGCCCTCCTGCAGGTGGAACTGGACGTCCTGGACTTGAACCGGGCGGCGGAGGCTCGACTCGACGCGGAGCGCGCGGATGCCGCTGCCATTGAGGCCCTCCTGCAGGCGGAACCGGACGTCCTCGACTTGAACCGGGTTGTACTCTCGTCCGTGCAGAGCACCCGCACGCTCCACTTGAATGAGTAGCTGGAGGCCGAGGACAACCATGGTGCGGAGACACACGTCGGCAGTGATGGCTGGTTTGCGCCGGCAGCCAAAGACGACGAGGCCGTCACTTTCCCCGAGCAGTGATAGTTTTTCTTTATGTTGTTGTTTTTATGGATCTTTTGCTGTGTAAAAACATACTATATTTGTTATGCAAGTCACCTGACTTGGGTCAGTCTACCATTTCAGGCGGTTGGATGAATATCCTACGTCTCCTAACCCTTCTTTCCTTCTTCCTCACCTCTTCTTCTTCCCCAACAGACCACCACACGGGCCGTATGGATACTCCCCAACATGCGGTTGGATAAACATACTCTATGAAAGAAAATTATGTGTCAGTGATAGGATGGCTGACTTTGGTTTGTTCACATGCGACAGCACGTGTCAGTGAGGGTGCGCTCCCTTGGTTGGATTTGCGGCGTGCAAGAGCGACTGTGTTTGGGTGCGGTGCGACCGCAACATGCAGGAGCGACCGTGTGAGGGTGCGGTGCGACCGCGACAGCCGTGCGCAAGTGTACCTCCTTCTCATTTTGAAAACTTTAGGCAAGCTTGGCAAAAATGTGTGGCCAAGTTTGGCGATGCAAGGCCTAGACTCAAACAGGATAAGTACGTACGTACTAGGAGTACTACCTCCGTCCTGGTTTATTGGTCCTCATTATATTCCGTGCTAAATTTTGGCTACAAATTTAACTAAAAAAATGTTCATGGATGTTATAAAAAATTATATCATTGAAAACTACATTCAAATACGAATCTAACGATGCATTTTTTGTTGACATGCACTAACATTTTATAAGTTAAATTTATAGCCAAGATTGGACACGGAATACAATGAGGACCAATAAACCAGGACGGAGGTAGTACTAGTGTTAAAAAAGAAAGGTGGGGTTTTCCTTCGCGGGATTTAATCGATACAAATCCTCGTTTCACGTGTCAATTAATGTGTATTTTTTTCTCGAAAGACCAAAGAGCTAACCATCTCACTCCTCATCGCTTGATTAATGCAGCGCCATGCAAACCAACCTTCTCACTTCCGCATGCATGCTGGGGATATTAATGTCCTTGGTTGCTAACCCCATCAATTTTGCCTCGATTAGTGTTAGTGGCCCTTTGCAAATTGTAATTTTGATATACTGGCCTTGTGTACAAAAAATAGAGGTAGTAACTATATTTGACTTCCTTCCCCATTGCGGTGACGTCGACGATTTTTTTTGTGGTTTGGCAAAGTGCGTTCGACGGAGAACACCATTGAGGGAGACCACGGTATGTCGTTCGCAACTGCCGCCTACAAGCCAAGACAACCGCCTTATTTGCATCCAGGAAGTCCTTTACTAGTAGTAGTACTACTAGGAGTACTAGTGCGGTGAGATGGTTTCTTGAAGAAGACGATGGAGAAGCGGAGTTAGCGAAGAGTGAAATGATGGTTGCTTCGTCCGTGCTTTGTGATTTGACGCCTCACTGCTTTGTGATTTGTGATAGAAGGGACAGGGGAGTAGACTCTGTGCTCTATACTGTACCACATGCGTCTAAGCATGAGAGAAAGAGGAGAGACGTTGCATTTTTCTATTCGTTCAATCAATCAATTAGGGAGCTTCGGTTCCATCTTTTTGGCTTTGGCAACGCTGTCCACAATGGTTCCCACGATGCCAAAAGCTATTTTCACATTTGTCTACACATTGTGGATGCCCTTAACCGTACCACTTGGTTTTGCTCCTGTGTGCTATCTATACAAATCTCAATTATATTGATCTAAAAAATTATAGAATCGAGATTAGTAAAAACAAGGTTATTTTGCCGCGCGGATGGCGGGGGAGGTTTCTTATTTTCGGAGGACGTTGTCCTGGCGGTTTGCTAACATGCGGTCCCATGTGTCAGTGCTTTACCAAGCCGATCCGCGTCCTACATGAGGCAAAACAACGGCAGAAGCAACACGTGGTTAAGTTGAAGAAGATGAGGGAGAAGCGGATTCAGCAACGAGTGAAATGATGGTTGCTTTGTCCCTCCAACTTCTATTTTTAGCATTATTACTTCGTCCCTCCAAATTAACTGTGGGAAAGGTGCATCTTTGTGATTTGACGCCTCATTGCTCATTACTACGCTGGCGCCATGACTGGGGTGCTTCACCCCGGCTGCTCTACACTATATTCCGGTATGGCACGTGGACCCGGTAGCTTGATGTCCCACATGTCGGCGAAAGGGACTAGAATATTTATGAAAGCAAGCGCTCCACTCTTGCGACGGAGGAGTAGACGACACAACGGCCAGTGAACTGTCACTTGTACTATATAGTACTATAGTTTTGCTGTTTCGCACAATCCATCGATACAAACCCGATTAAACAGGAAAGGGCGGGATTTTTCCCGCGTGGTAGATGATACTGGCCATACATTTCAAAGTCAATTTTAATGTGTGCAAACTGAATAATTATAAGTAACAATATGATATTTAGTAAAACTAAAAACACATATGATTTATTGTGTTAGAGTGTAGTAGTAGTGCTGTATTGCATAGTTGTTAGATGTAACATGCGAGAACATGTAGAGATGTAGTTTTGGAGGGCCTACAGAGAGAAAAGCGTAATACGGTCACCGAACTTCAGAATAAGCTGATTACGGTCACTATATATGTTTTGCGGTCATTATCCGGTCACTTGCTCACAGTTCAGCATCGGATTGCACTCTGATGACCGGGAAAATAGTCTGTGTGGCGCCATGTCGACTAGTTAAATTGACCACGTTCCTTGTGGGTCCCACCTATTAGTTCACATAGAGAGAAGGTCAGATAAACACAAATTTATGCAGGCGCGACAAGGCTCCAACCCGTGCGCGGGAATCACCTGGTTGTGTATGTGTCTGTCAGGGCCTGATGTGTGCGCATGCACGTGTAGGTTGAGCACTTGAGTGTGAGAGTGTGTGTTGGTCGTGTGGTGTACTGGTGTGTGCATGCATGCGTGTGTGCGTGTGTGTGAGTGTTGCGTGCGTGCGTGGCTGCATGTGTATGTGTGAGTGTTGCGTGGGTGCGTGGGTGCATGTGTTTGTGTGAGTGTTGTGTGGATGCAGTTCGTGTGCATGCGTCCGTGTGTGTATAATCACCACACCAGCTCCTGTGTGTTAAAACAAACGGCTCAGCATACCAATACAATGCCACCTTGTCCGCTGTGCCCGCGGTCATGACTTCGAACCACCATCAAAATATTTTGTTGTTGTTTGTTTTCATTCTTACTAGCAAGATGCCCGTGCGTTGCACGTAACATCAAGATGCATTTGTATGACTTGTTTATCTTGTGAGAGAAAAGGATGAACGAGGGAAGGCCTTATTTGCAAATGTGGAGAGGTGTGTGGGTACCTTTTTGCAAAATTGCCATAGTTTCTTTCCTATCCGTCAGATATAAATCGGACGACCTATATTGCAGGATGCCAGGCACACCATCATCACCAACTCGGTTTGTTATAAGAGTGTATTTTATGTATTTTATAACTGTGTAGATGTAGAGTAGATACAAGTCGATTGGTGGGCACGATGGTAGCGAGATAATGTGATGCAACACTAGAGGTGCCACGTGGAGCGTTTAACTGGTCAACTAGTCATGTCATGAGCAAATACAGAGTTGTACGGTGAGCCCGTGACTGTATAATAACCACTAAACGTAAACCGTTACCGTAATGAGTGGATTATGAAGTCTAATGTATGTAGCGTGCTTTCGCTTCAAATACAATGATCGTCCTTGCATATATCGCGAGAGAAAGATGAAACACGCGTGAATTTTCTGGGGGCTTACTTTTAGAGGACCTGGAGATAGTTTTGTGTGCATACGTGAAAGGGGCGTACATGGGGGGTATGTGATGGAGAGAGAGATGCTCTTCGTTTCTCTTTATTATGACTAACTTTGTATATAGTATAAAAATATACAAATTCACAGTGCGGAATGAATATCATTGTCGGAACCATGCAATGCAAATTAGCGTTCGTACTCCTCCATATAACTTTGTAATGTTGTATATATGTAGAAACTCTAAAATAATTTTTTGGCCACACTTTATTCAAAAGGAATGTTGTATGCGAAATAAACACGAAGAGAGGGCTTTTTAGATCAATGGGGTACGTGATGTAACATGTGTGAATGTGTAGTTGATGCATTTGGCGGGGCCTAGAGAGGTGTGTGTGTGTGTGTGTGTGTTACGTATTCGAGAGAGGCATGGATAGAGGGGCCGACCGGGGGGGCGTGGGAGAGATAGCACGAGAAATGAGAGTGGTCTAGAGAGAGAGAGAGACGAATATGACGTCACGACAAGAGATTCCATTCCCTTGAGTGTGTATATGCAAGAGGGGAGGGAATAGAGGCACCAGGAGAATTTTTCTGTGTGTGTGGTGTTTGTGTTTGTATGTGTGGGTGTGAGAAGATAATGAGACGTGGGGCAGAGGTTGTGTCACCGCGTGAGGTCTGGTGGGTCGAGGTGAGGCCCTTCGTTCGGTTCCGTCCTGCGCCACATTGGTCGGCCCATGACACATTTAGGAAGATCCATGGATGACTAGTCGTACAAGACAAAGATAGTAGAATTGTGAAGGACTCTGTGTCCACTAACAAAGCCGGCTAGGATTTGTAACCCTAGGTTCTCGGACTAAGGTAACCCCTTTATCTCTGATATTACTATTCATCCAACCTAACTTTAAGGGGCATCCTACAGAATGCTCTGCTAGAATCATACTCGTCGATTAGGAAGAGAGGTGTGAGACAATGCGTGAGAGACAGGCGCAAAGATAATGTGCGTACATGAGACACGTAGGCAGGTGCATGTATATAGAAAGGGTCGATGAGGATTGTGTGTGTGTATGTTTGCGAGAGGAAGAGTGCTTGTGCTAAAGGTTAGTGAAAATAGTTGTAAATGGTTACGAGAGGGAGGGAGGGTTATATCTAGAGCATGTCTGCGAGAAAGACACCTCGGGAGAGAGTGTGTGAGCATGTGTGAGAGACCACCGATGGAGAGTGAAACTACACGTAAAAGACTGCTCTACACATTGATTAAAGATATAAACTGTATCCAAATATTAGGATGGGATCATGATATTTGCAATTTGTGTAAGGAGCGGTCATTGATCCATCAGACATCTAGATTCTATCGAATTTGAGCATGTCTATGTTATTATTCGACACAATTGATCCACATAGTTAGTATTTTGAACTCCGGACAATGCATCGCTTTAGCAATCGAATATAAACGTGAGTATAGTTCATGTTGTGTGTGTAAAGCACATTATACATATGAAAGTTACACAATGGACATTATAAATAGCTACCTATGAACTAGCATACATTTGAATTCAACTTAAGGTGGTTTAAAAAAATTGAATTCAACATGAAGTCAATTCAATTATTTGAATTTGATATCATAGCACTTGTAAACCATACCTAAATTATGGGGGCACCAATCTTTGCTCTGATTTTGTACATAATAGCATATGTAGTCGTGTACAAAATAGATTCAAATTTAGCTCCTCCGTTCCAAAATAATCATAGTTATAGGATTTTCAAGTGTCAAAATTTCAAAAAGAAGCGGATAATTTAATGAGGTTTTCAAACATACAAGGTCAAATATAACGTTGTCTATTTAGGTCAATCCTCATAGTTCAAGAGTACTCTAAACGTGAAATGCTTGTGTTTCAAAATTTCGAATGAAGTGCCAAAAGAGCCTCTACTCGCCCGAAACAGCGTGAGACCAATGTTTGGTAGTATAAGGAAATTACTTTTCTAATAACTCCGACCCGTGAAACCTACCGGCCCGACGTCCAAAGGTCTAAACCGCGGTAGGTCTGTAGCTTCATCTAGACGCCACGCAACCGCCTCCGAAAAACATTCATACAAAATGGCCGCCTAAGCACACATGCGCGCGGCCGAAATCGCTCCCGCCCACTATTTGGGACACCTGGGATTACCATCCTACCCCCGACCCGCAGTAGGTCTGAAATTTAAGAGGGGGGCAAAGTTTGTACCTTCCCCAAATTTCAAACAAGCGCGTCCCATCTTCTGTTCAAAAAAGCCAAAGACAACCGCGTCCCAGACCGAAACATGGTTCCCCCCACCCATCTGATTCCCCATTCATACTCCGTGGGCGCCAAAACTACCTCTCCACCAGCCGCGAAACCCCAGCGTCCTACGTCCGCCACCCCATCCCACCCATCAACCGCCGCCCTCCTCCATCACGCCGGAGCCGATACCCCGACGTCGTCGTCCACCGCAACCTCAACCGCAACACCCTCCACAACTAGTAGTTGAAGCAGAGGCCGATCCGTCCGTACCCGAGCCAGTTCAACCACGCCGTCCTGCGCCTCACCGCTGCCGCTCCAACTTTGCCACCCTCCACCGCACTGGAGCTATTCCTGCTACGCTGTCCTTCGCCGCCTCGGATCTGCTTCCCCTCCGCCGACATACGGCCACGGCAACACAGTCAACAATTTGGCCATGGGTTCATCCAAGCCTGCACCCTCCAGAACATCGGTTTCCCCGGTAAAAAGAAGAAGATCGGTGTGACATGTGGAGGTGACCACACCGGCAACCGAAGAAGGTACTCCTCTTCCCTTATTCGTGCAAATCTTATGTCTCTGCTTGCACGGTATTCATCCCACAGAAGACACTAGTTGATCGCTTCTTCTTGATACTAGATGTTCCTAGTAACTTGTGATGCACAAGGTTTCTCCTCATATACTATTTCACCTTAGCTAGAGGTTCGTCGCCCCCCCTGAATTTCAATTTCTGGCCAGTTGATTCCCAACTAACGAAAGCATTCCCCAGCGTAAGAGGCGCTAGTACGACCATTACACCGAGGAAGCAGCGCCTTGGTGTTTATCTTAGGGGCGTGTGTGGCCTAGAGCTACTCGCGCCCGATCTGGAGGTCGGCCGGGATTAAAGGGATGGCCTCGGGGCGCTGCCAAGCACGGCGGTGGTGTGAGGTCAATGGGAGGGCGGGGCGGCGGAGGCAGGGGTCTGGGCCAGGGGTCGCTGGCGGTTCGAGAAAGATCGTCAACAGTGACTGGCGGGATGTAGACGAAGGCCATCTGCCTGTTCCTTATAGATCGGACGATTCATTAAAAAAAATCGACTGACCTATTTATTTTCAGTCGACTGTTATCTTAGATATGACCACATGTGGTGGTGTGTTGGAGGAGTACCTGCATTTCCTGTGCTCATTTATTACAAAATCATACGGAGTAGAATCTAATTTTGTTTGCCATGCAATGTTGTAGAATCTAATTTTGTTTGCGATGCAATGTTGTAGAATCTAATTTTTTTTGCCATGCAATGTCTCCTGTCATTTATTTTTCAGCCACCTGGTATCTGCTACTTTTATAGTGCACTAGTTCTGCACACACTTCACCCATACTCTCACTATTGTGTTTTTATGTAAGGGTATTTCAGAGTCTGCCGAAAGAGAAGCAAAAAAGAAAAGAGACAAGTCGTGCCAGCTTTCTACGTGGCTAGGTGCGGCACGTTACAACATTATAAAGGGTGCAGTGTCAGCAGATGGAGACGGTAAACATAGCTCTGGAGTTGATGACCTCGCTCGCAATGAACCACCATCCCAGGTGCTTGCTTTAACTTTGCGGTGTCATATGTGGTTGCATGTTCCATATGGTGTCTAGCTTGTATTCGAAAGGCCGAAGTCGGTCTTTATTAAGATAAGGAAAGATATTTTTTATATGAACCACCATCCCGTGAGCACCAGAAGAGAAATAGCTAGTCAGGGTACTGGCCGAGCCAGTGACAAGCCCAGCAAAGACATGCATCACCTGGAAGCCAACTAAAAAGCCGCGATGGTGGCGAAGCAGCCCGCCTCCCACCAGGCTCTCAGGTCTTAGATGATCATGTTCACCACTCCAGCCGGATGTCTAGCTTGTATTGCTTCCAATTTGGTTAAATTGCATCTGCTTAACTTACACATTATACCTTTGAATATGACATGCCTTTCTGTTTTTGGTACATACTAGTACATCTGTGTATTAACCATGTTCTTACATCAAACTAATGTTCTTGTGTATCCCTCATCAATCACTTATGACGAGGCAGGCAGGCAAGGGGACTACTCCTCATTTAAAGAATGCAGCGTCAGCCTCCCGACATGATTCTCAAGAAACAGAAATGCTAGATGAATATAGTGAACGTAGCTCTGTAGTTGATTACAGCATTTCCCTTACACTAGCATCGCAGGTGCTTGCTCTAACTTGGCAGCGTGATATGTGGTTGCATGTTGCATATGGTGTCTAGATTGTAATTCTTCCAATCTGGCTAAACTGCATGTGCTAGTCTGCTTAGCTTATAGTACATTATACCTGTTAATGTGACATGCCTTCCTGTATTTAGTACATAGTACATATGTCTATTAAGCATGTCCTTACATAAAACTATTGTTTTTTGTATCCCGCATCAATCAATATGACGAGACACCTTTAGTATATGCAGTGCGATATTAGTTGCATCTTTCATATAATTTATAGCATGCGCTGCTTCTAATCTGTTGAAATTCCATTTATGATGGGACGCTTTTAACTTGGAAGAGTCATATTGGTTGCATCTTTCATGTGGTGTCTAGCTTGCATTGCTTCTTATTTGCTGGAATGGTTTCTTCTTAGTTTACACAAACAATTGTGAACATGCCATGCCATCCTATTTTTCGTACATATTCCATCCTGGTCTCATGTGTTTGCCTTACATCAAAGTAGTGATTGTCAGTATCATGCATGAATGAGTTCCGAAGAGAGAATTTTATTGCTTTTTCTTGTCGGTTTTACTTGACAATTCAAAATATATAAATCGAAAGGAAGTTAGCAAGGCAGCGGATAAAGGTGCTCCTTCCGAACGGAGGGCCTCTACAGTTTCTACTCCTCCACACCCCCAAGATGATTTCCAAGACAACACATGCATAAACACTCAACAAAGCTGTGTTTATGATGAGCACGTCTCCGTTAGTGTTAGAGGCAGCGGTTGCCGTTAGGTGTCAAGTATGTATCCTCCCAACATGGATTTAGTACAGGAATGACAAAGACGAAACCCAGTTCAACACCTTCCTCGACTAGTTATCTGTAAGTATGGTTATGTATGGAAACTAGTAATATCGTCTTGCTCTGTCCCATATTTTCTAGGTTGCTGATAATGAGACTCCCATAATTTTCAACAGATGAGGTTCAAGTTGGATAGCCAAGATGATGCAACCAGACAAGCTTGCACCCATGTTTTCAAGTCTGCTCTACGACAATATCGGTATAACTTGAGGAAAACTCACTTTGAAGGCAAGGCTAACAGTGAACTTTCCCAAACATCTCCAGTGGAAAATATATCAGATGAAGACTGGAGGGGCCTTGTTAAACACTGGTCTGATCTGAAGTATCAGGTACATTATATATATGTGTGATCAGATCACATGTTGAAGTCCTATTTTCGCATGTGCCACACAAATCTATCTTCTTGTAGATGAACTGTTCAAAGAACAAGGCCAACCGTACGAAAGTGAAATTCCAACAGACAACAGGATCTCGTAGCTATATTGCACACTGCGATGCTCTTATAATTAGCTGATGTTTAACTCTTTTCGCTGTACCATATTATCAGATCTATATTGACTTGTTCGAAATGCAGAGGAAAGCCCGCACGGACCAAAAAGTACCTGAACCAAATGTTGTGGAATCTTCAAGGACTGTTACACCAGCAAGAAGAAGGGCATGACTACACTAGTCAAAGCCGCTGTTGTAAGTCCTTAATCCTCATGCCTTTTAACTACTACTTACTCTGACTTGTACCTTGAACTGCATGGTTTGCAGCCAATGTCTATTACTCTTTTCAATTTTATACACAATTGTCTTAGGGTATCATTGCACCTTACAAGGTTTAAAAGAGAGGAGTGATGTTCCTTTGATGTTGACCCGTAATCTAGTGCCGTGCTGGACTTGCCCACACAATGTTACACTTGCCTGTTTGTCTTTTCTCAGTCGTTTTGTGATATGAATGATGTCATACTATGCTTACCATATTATAAACTTCGTCTCTTTATCCTTAGCTCTCAATACAATGTGAAGAAATAGACAATACATTAGTGATGGTACATGGTCATATGTTTGGAACCTGGTTTTATTATGTACTTTGCAATAAAATACAACTAATATTTTACATGGGTTCACCAGAATAAGTTTTGTATATAGACCAAAGCTATTTTGTTTGGTTTTGCTGCCTCCTTAATATCTTCTGTTCTGGTACTACTAATGTAAAACCTCAACTTTTCAGTGAGCTATGGAAAAAATGGTGGAACCGCCACCTTCTGAAGGTGGCGAGGCAACTATAACCGCAATGTCAGCTCTTGCTGCAGTGGGTCAGTACCTGTCCACTAACAGTGCCAAAAGCACGTTCCTGCGTAATACTGGGTTGGTTGTTAAGGCAATATCGTCCAAAGTGCCTCATGATCAAGATATGCAAGCTTAAAGCAATGTTGTATATGCGCTCCAGACACAAGTCCATTCCCTAACAGAGGCCCTTTGTGAAACAAGGAGAAACATTTTTTTTGAACCACAACAAGGAGAAACATTGCTCAATGTCGTCAAGATATGCATGGTTTTGAAACCAGACTATCAGACATTTGCTATGTTGTTCAGGAGCCTAGGGGAAATGAAGGCGATGGTTATGGTGCTCCATCGGACAATACAACATGAAAACGTAACAGTCAGGTCAAATGAACTGAGCTTCTGAACTTCTGGTGGTGCATTTATCTGCTAGACTGTTAAGTTTTATGCCAACCTTCCTTTTGTTATATAGTTGTAGTTTGTTTTGGTGCGATACAAAATTTATTCTTAACATGCAGCCACCAGCTGAACAAAACAGCAAGCCATTTTTGTATAGTGTAGGGTGTTCCCTATAATTGTACTGGTGGCGATCTTTGATGCCGAGTGGATGTAATCTGTGCAATCGCCTTAATAGCCTCGCATTAGTTTCGGCCTTATTTATTCCCTAATCTTCTTTTTCCCTGGTTTGCTAGTGGCCGCAACTACCATGGGCCATATACGGGTCGTAGGATCCATGGGTCTCCTACGGGCCGTTGATAAATGGGCCTATAATCGGTGGGCCTCGGGTCGTCGATAAATGGGCCTGTAATCGGTGGGCCTCAGGCCGTCGGATAAATGGGTCTACATGGGTTGTAATCGGGCGTAATTGGTATCGGCCCAGCACGGTAACGGGCCGTTAACAGGCCGTAGGACTGCAAAGGCTTAATTCTGTCACAGGCATAATGGGTCGTTAATGGGCCAGAATATAGATCGGGCTGGAAATGGCGCAATGGGTTAACAGGCCAGAAACGGGCCGACTCTTGCCATGGGCCGAATTTGGTCCATTAGGGTAACAGGCCAGTAACGGGCCGACTCTTGCCATGGGCCAAATTTGGCCCATTTGGGGAACATGCCAGTAACGGGCTGACTCTTGCCATGTGCCGAGTTTGGCCCATTAGGGGAACATGCCAGTAACGGGCCAGAAATAATCAAGGGCCGAAAAGGCGCCCAAGAACGTATGGGCAGTCAATAGGCCGAGAGCTAACACGAGTCGTTAACGGGTACAAAGAAAATTACTGTTCATTATGGGCTAGAGTCACCGTGGGCCTGTGAAGGGCCGAAAGATACGAAGGCCATATAAGGGCCAAAAGACATCGTGGGCCATACATGGGCCAAAAGTGAAATGGGCTGGTGTTATTTTCGACGGCCCACATGAAGTTGTTGGGCTGATTTCCTTTAGGGCCTAACGGGCCGTGAAATGGGCTATTCGCGAAGAGACCGTTAACAGACTTTTCATGGGCCAGCCTGTTAACTTTTGACCAAGTCAAACGGGCCGGCTTTGTAAGCTAAATGGGCCAGTGGTGGGCCATGGCACGTGTCGACATATCATAGGTGCCTATCTAACCCAGTGACGAGCTGACACATGTTTCGTCCGGCCAATAAGAATTTTACACGTGGAAATTTCCCATTGGTCGGGGCTATTAACGGGTTATCGGATCCAAAACCCGACCCGGTAGCTTAACGGCATTCTGTTACGGTGGATGCCACATGTCGGTCACCCTTGATGAAAGCACTTCTGTGACGCATGATTTATCATCATGGAAGTGGACACTTCCGTGATGATAATTTTGGTAATGTCATGGAACACTTCTACGATAGCACAGGTATGACTATCTTGATTCTGTCATAAAATCGTCGTGGATGTACATGAATGACAAAAAACGCGACCTACTGTGACAAACACGTATCATCACGGAAGTGTATTTTTTTTGTAGTGTAACTCCGTAATTTCCAGCCTCAAGATAAAGATTACCTCATTCATGGCAGCCACACCATCTCTTTCTGCCTCTAGTAGAGCCTTAAGCACTATAATATCTGTGCTCAGACTGCTCTCCGGCGGTGTTGCCTCTGAACTGCTACCATCTGGTAACATGGATGGCGCACTGCTTCCACAAATAGATTCTGGGGTTGTACATTGTGTCCTAGTGGGAACGACATCCTGAAAGGTTTCCGCTGGACATAAGTAAGAGATAGTTATCGTATGATCTAGGCCGTAAGCTTACATGGTAAACGACGGACGAATTATTGCCGAGCATGGCAAACCATATTTAAATGGTTCGAAGCAGCATCAGCCGAAAAGAAATTAAAATGGTAAGATGAAACTAGGGATGTAAGTGGCAAATAAACGACATCCGCCAGTCCCATCTAGTTAATTTTTGCTACCTCCCTAGTTCATTTTCCTCAAAAAACAAAAACTCTTTTGAACTATCATACCACTAGTGGACTTTAATCGGGATTAAACGGGACCCAGTTGACATCCCTAGTTCAAAGGGAGTGTATAACCGCTATATTTAAGTTGCCAAGGCATCTAAGCAGTTGAAATAATCTGAGAAAGCACTTAACAGTGTGGCCTCATATAAACTACGAAGACAGTCTTGTGATGAAGTTGAGAGGAAAATTTAAGGACTCAAATGAAATAGGCATGCATTTCTTTACAATAGTACAACAGGCACTGCTAACATATTGGCCAACTCAGGTATAGCGTAACAACAAACAAGCATTCGAATCAAGCAATACAGCAAAGCAGACAACTGAACTATTTGTAATACGGTAGGATTACACGTTGAGGGCACAAGCCAAGAAAGCAGCCCACTCACATTACATTTCACATGTACTAAAACACACTGGCTTACCATATGTTGCTGTGAAGCCTAGCTGCTGTTGCAATGTTCTTTGAAGATATCGTCAGCATCCCGTGGTTGAAAATCTAGTTGTTATAGTTTATTCTGCACCATCTATTTAGGTAAAATTAATTTTAATCGCATGCACTGGTCCGAATTGATCATCAATGGTTCATCTAAACTAATTAAAGAAGGATGTGTGCATACACGACAATATATCTGCTTCCCTCTATTTTTATGCTTGTTCGAGGTGCCAGCCCCAAAGGAACAAATATTTTGCTTGATGGGGTTGGCAGCTCCATAATTAATAGAAGCATCAAATTAGTCATGCAACTTGGGAAGATCAAGAACACACAAACAAGTAATGAACAGAGGCTCGGAGCAGTGATGTAATAGCTAGCATCAGAAAATGTAGGGTAAAATGAACAAAAAGCAGCGGAACCACATGCTAGTTTGCTGATGTGTAATTAAGCATACAGAACATTAAGCAGTCTGATGGAACCAACAGGTGGCATCAGAATAAAACTAAGCCTATTAACTATATGTGCACCGGTATGTAATTTAGCACATGTAACATGTTCACTGCCAGAAGTATGGCCCTACAGGTGCAAGCAGAATAACGTGTCTCATGAAAAACTGAATGATGCCCTGAAAAAATTCAAAGGTGCGGTGCTTATGCTAGGAAAGTGAACGTAGGCGCTGGCCTTTGGATAATAGTACCTGATTCTCAGCGACGTATGGGTATCGTTATCATACTTGATAGCTAAGGATCATCGATGGTGCTCGTGTTGTGGTTGAGTTTGGACCGGGTGTCGCCGTCGCTGAAGCGGCTCCGGTGCTACGGTTGCGGCGCCTGTCGACATACAAGAAAGCTCATCTGTGGTAAGTGAACAGTTGCAAGGTAAAGAGAAAAACCGAAGAAGTACAAATTGAAATAACCTGATGAGGCTGCGGCGTCGGTAAAGCAGGGCCGATGGAGTTGAATATGGTGTCCGTGGAGCGGGTCCGGTGCAGTGGAAGGCTTCAGCGGGCGCGTTGTGCAGTGCTTTCGGTGAGGCGGATCTATTGCGGCGGACGAGGGCTTGTATGAAGGGCCAGCGAAGGGGCGGACGAGGGAGTCAGTGAAGGGCCTATGTTGTGGTGGACGAGGGCGCCGGTTAAGCAGATCCGGTGCGGTGGACCATGATGGCGGTCAAGGAGATATGGAGCGGTGGACAAGCCCGTCGCTGAAGCAGCTCCGGTGAAGTGGTGAGTTGGCAGTTGGGGGTTCCAAGGTGCGGAGGTAGATCCAGCGGGGTGTGAGGTCCACCGCTGCGGCGGAGGACTAGATTCGGTGGCTTGCCGTGGTTGGGGGGGTCGGGGAGGGGAAGGGGAGGGGCTCTGGGGAAGAATGTTGGGGGCAAAGAGCGGAAAACAATGGAGTTACCAAAGCAGCCCTTTTCCGTTCATGTGGCAGGGGTAAAACAGGAATATCGCAGGGCTCAACTTTCGGGAGCGTGATATTTCGATGTGAGCGGGAAGTTTGAAAGCTTTTGGCGCCTAAAATTATAAGTATTCTGCTCTCGTACGACCGACTATGATATCATGGCCGACAATTTGTTTGTTTTGCACGCAAAAAAAATTGTGCTAGTTTTGAAAATCAATGTCTCCAACTCAAAACTTAGACTGTCCATTCAATTCAAATATGGATCATTGAGCTACTACAAGCAAATACCATCATACAGTCCAATTCAAATGAAATTCCAAATGTGTTTATCGTAAATATGATGACAAAAGCAAAAATGTGTATGTGTATGAATAAAGTGGATGATTATAAAGTTTGAACATGCCCGTATGTGTATATCTCTAGGTTTGATATATGAATTTGAAATCACGAAATCCCAGCTTAAAAAATGTACCTCCGTTTAAATGAATTACAAAAGCTAATGATGGAGTCGAATTCCAAAATTCCAATCTTAGGTTTGTAATTCTGGTACATCAAGGTATATCACGCATGTTCAAAAGTATCATTATCTCATAGTACAAACTGTGAAACAAATTGATCAACCATGAGTGCACAATATCTAAATTACGCTAACGTCCCTCAAATATAAACACCTCACTCTTTATCTGAAGTCAACCCCCCCACCCCACCACACACACACATACACATAGAGAAGTCGTTCTCTCCCTCCAAACACCAACACATGAGCACATTAACACCCCTCTCTCTTGTAAAGTCCGGACCCAACGTAGGTCTCTATCACTTTGTGTCTCGGGCATGCACACATCTCTTCCCTCACTCTCTAGGTCTCCCGCTATCTCTCTTACCCAAGCACACGCACTATGTAGAGTGTATATTTCCCATACACACAAAACGTCGCCCCCAAACGTCCATCTCCCTAGTTATGTGGTTCTCGTGCACTCACCTCACACACCATCCCCACTGCAAACAAGCACACTTGTCTCCTTGCGCACCACTCTCCTCTTTCTATCTCTCCCACATGCGGACCCGCCCCAGCTCCTTCCCTGTATACATATATGCCGTGACTCTTTGCATAGCTCCCAAATGTATAATCGTTCTCGATTTCTCACATTGTTCTCTACACCATCTATTCTAGATCTCTCATGAAGTCCCTATCACACACACGATGACTCGCTTCCCTTGCGTCTCCGTTCATAGGCCAATTTCGGACAACATCAACATTGTCTCCCTATCTATATGCCATTTATGGACACAAATGACCCCTCTCGCCCCCTCTCTTCCTCTCTCTCTCTCTTTGTCATTAGCTCTCTCTTTCTCTCGCTCTCACACCCCTCTCCCACACACACACACTCGATGTCTCTTCCAAATAGTCTGCTCCCCCCGCCCGCACCCGTGCTATCCCGCTACTACACATGTCACACCATTCCCCCTTCCCTTATACTAGGTTTACATCATCAGTGGTCTCTTTACTCCACATACACTCTCTCCCTCTCACACACAAACGCGTGCACAAACAGACACAGACACACACAAACACCCATTTATCTGGATCCTCATCTCTCCCCATGTCCGCATGTGTATCTCACACACTCACTCTCTAATTATGTATATGTGTCTCCATGTTACACAACACAAAGCCCCATGTACATGTCTCTCTCTATCCTCCACACACATAGACACAAAGAATCTGTTATCATTGCCTCAGCCAAAAAGTGCGCTGCCGTTACCCCCTCCTTGTTGGTGACAGGAAAATCTTTGTTTTACACAGTCGAGAAGTCATTGTGCTAAGGCCCCACATGCCGAGGCGTTGAATAGAATGTAGATGCTAGTTTACGGAAGCAAGTATCGATAACACGTTTGTATCTCCATACTTATATTTCTTCTCTTATAAAAAACCGAGTTGGTGATGATGGTACGTGTGCCATCTTGCAACATAGACTGTCCGATCTATATCTGACGGATGGAAATTAAACTAAAAGATACCCGCACCCTCTCCACATTTGCAAACAAGGCCTTCCCTCATTCATCCTTATCTCCAACAAACCTCATTCTTGAGCAATTAATAAAGGAAGCCTCTGGAACAAACTGGCCTGGTGGCCGCTGCCGGCGTCGTCAATCCCCATGCCTCCGCTCAGTCCGACCACCAACCACCACCACACCCCGCTCCTCTTCACCTTATCTCATATTTCTCGAGATATCATTAGTTTTTACACATGGATTACTCCCACAAGGGTCAATCACAACAAGTGTTTTATAAAAAAATGCATTTTGATGTTCCATGCAATGCACGGATCTTGCTAGTACTCCTACACAAGACTAAGTTGGTGATGCTGGTGTGTCTGCCATCCGTCGTTTCCGACCATTAGATCTACATCTAAGGATTGTGAGGTAAGTTGTTGCCTTTCCTCACCAACATCCCACTTGTCTACCAATTTGCAGAAAAACCCATAATTAGTATCTTAAAACCAACCACATCCCTCCCTGACCTCACTAAAACAGCCCAAGGAATATATTCTAATTGAAACATAATATATCTCTAGTGACATATGTATATCAAAATTAGAGTGTTTTGTACCAAGTTTGTGAATAAGTATTATTCTAATTATGATTCGTTGCAACGGACATGAACATTGCTAGTATTTCCAACCATGCATTTTTTCCTAGTATTCCATAGTTTCGAGTTTTCCATCAAGATATTAGTCACTCATGGTTGATATTTACTTCCAATCATTTACAAATATGCACTATGTAACTAGCCTTGCTTATTGGCTTCTAAAGCTTAACTTCCACTCCTACTTACAATATGTAGAGTATTTAACAAAAAACTACCACTTTCAACCAGCCCTAGGAACAATTTATTGTACAAAAAAATAGCAAAAACGTACCCAAAATTTCTTAATCCACACCAAAAACTACTACCTAGTACTCCTACCAATTAGGTTCGTTTAAACCCATTTATGACAGGGTTGGCCCACACGTCCGTGCTGACGAGGCAGCTTAAACCAACACATTTAGATTGACCGTTGACACAAGGAACCCACATCTGACCTTCTATCATGTTATTCCCCTCAAATCATTATTTTTCCTAAACATTACTTCAAACAGTACTGATGCGTGTTTGTCGGTGGCGCCGGTGATGAGCGAGTTGGCCGCCGCTCCGCCGGACGGGCCGGACGCCGCGCTGGCCTCCGCACGGGTTGGCAGGCTGGCCCGAGCGTGACTCACGAGCGAGCAAGCCGTTGCGCTGGCTTTCGCTCGAGCCAGATGGCTGGCCTAAGCGCGGTGTGCGTGAGCAAGCCGCCGCACTGCCGTGCCAATCTAGCTAGCAAACCTTGTAGACAAGGAGCTGGACGGAGCTATCTTGGCTAGCTAGCGGCTGCGAGCGCCGGACGGAGCTAGCATCCAGGCTGCCGTAACATGGCCTCCGCACCGCCGGTGGTTTTGACCTCGCCTTCTGCCGGCGGCGGTAGCTGCGTCCCATGGCTGAGGATGACTAGGTGGACGGACCGGAGGTAGGAGGTCACTCGAGGATTTTTGTTGGTAAGAGCATGTACAATGGTTGATAAGGTAGTCTTATCTTAAGTCTGCCACGTATGCAAGTGGTAGTAGTTTCTTGGCAGTTTAGTGGTTTCTTGCATTATTAAGGGTTTCTTGTAAGGAACAATGTACATACTACTAGCGACAAAAGGTGATTCTCACTACAAGAAATATGTCAAGTAGTGACCTTTTGTCAGTGACCCTGGAAGAATTGGTCATAGATCTATGACCATTTCAGACCAATTGGTCAAAAGCTGTTCGAGGGGCTCCAAACCCTAAACCATTGCGACCATTTTGGTCAGAAAGGTCGTAATTTCCTTACACGAAAAGGTCACAAAGCAAACAGTGCTAGTCCGCTGCCTTATTTCTAGTTGTTAATGACCAATATAGATGGTCATAGCCTTGTAGATTGTGGTGGGTTGTGATGACTAGGCGCCATCTCATCAGTTTTGCCTATGTGTCATCTCCATGTGTCGGTTTTTGCCCTAGGTTGTGAAGCAACCTATATTTCTGTTATTCCCAAAATTCCCAAAAAAATCTCGTAAATTCTTTAGGTCATATCTTCGTCAAATATGTAAAAACCTTCCTTGCCTAGTTCAAAAATAATTCAAAAATATTCATTTTCCTATTCTGATCAGAGCAGCACTTTGTGAAGGAAGTACCACTTTGGCATGTCCAAATGGTATCCATTTTCTACAGTGCTTTCCTATGCCCAAATAACCATCCTCCACCAAATGCTAGCTCAATCCATTCATTATTTTGAGCCCAGCTCCAACATTTGTATTTATGTCCAGTGTGGTACTTTGTAAAGCAAGTACCACCTAGGCTCCTCCTTTTGACGTGAAAATTTGTGAAGACGGTCTTCTTAGTAACTGATCATCCTCAGCCAAAACTCACGCCCATTAGCCATGTGCATTTCCCGTACCGCAAATCAAACACTTGGCTGCTTATTCATCTTTGAGCATCGATCGGTCTCCTCGTGAGAATCTTATGTTGTGATTTTCTTCCTAGCACCTACCTGGGGAGTGCCCAACCCACTAGACATGCTTAGGCCGCCCAGAACACATGGCAATGCCACGGTCACGCGGTGACCACGCGGCGGACATGCGAGCTTACACGCTCTAGAGTTGGGGCCCTCGGCTACCGTCCAAACGTCGATGTCTCACCATAAAACCATGTATTTTTGATTAAATAGTTACTTATTTAACTAGAAGTGATTTTTGTAAAAAATAAATAGCAAACTATGAGGCAGCTGCAGTTCAAATTTGACCCGCTTCCAACTGAATCGGCGACAATTTGTCTTTTTCACCAGAGGTGGATCAAAACTTTTTTCACCCAACCATTTTGTCAATTGTGCATTAAACATGGCCTAGTATTTTATAAAATTGATTTGGTCCATTTTTGCAACAATTATTTGGTAGTTCCTTCACAAAAAAACCTCATTTCGGGCACTCGAAAAATGGAAAATGAATTTTCCGTACAAAGAAAATGAAAACTCCCTTAGGCAACATTGTTTGGAATTCCAAGATGCACCCTTGTGCACAATATGAGATCATTTGAACAAACTATGCCATGAATGTGGCCATAAGATTGATAATTTGGCTTGAAAGCCATGAATCTTCACGCATGATAGCTCATTTCTGAGAACACTTTTTTAAAATAATTACCGTATTACAAGTTTATTATTTTTCCTGAAAACTTGGTCACATATAATGACACAATGCGAAGGTTTTCCAATTTTTTGTTTTTTTTGAATTTTTTATGCCCGTTTCAAAATGCGGTCAAAACGGCGGGCTTGACCGTTCCTAGCTAGTGGTTGAATATTGGAATTTTTGTGGCGTTTCTATGATTAAATAGATACTTATGTACCTAGAAACGATTTTTGGAAAAAATAAAGAGCAAACTATGAGGCAGCTACAGTTCAAATTTGACCCGTTTCCAACTAAATCGACGCTAATTTGTCTTTTTCACCAGAGGTGGATCAAAACTTTTTTCACCCAACCATTTTGTCAATTGTGCATTATATATGGCCTAGTATTTTATAAAATTGATTTGGTCCATTTTTGAAACAATTATTTGGTAGTTCCTTCACACAAAAACCTCCTTTTGGGCACTCGGAAAATGAAAAATGAATTTTCCGTGCAAAGAAAATGAAAACTTCCTTAGGCAACATTGTTTGGAATTCCAAGATGTACCCTTGTGCACAATATGAGTTCATTTGAACAACTATTTGATAGGACTTTCACAAAAATACTCATTTTGAGCACTGAAAAATGGAATGAATTTTTTTATCTTGAATCGATCATGTCCAATATATATGGTCATAAGGTCATCAAATGGTTTGCTGCGTTCTGATTGGACCATGGGCATATCACACGGATCACACATCAACCACCGTCGGATGCTTTCGGATCCAACGGCCCAAGCCCACCCGAGCCGAAACCCTAGGTCTGTCGTCATGCACATTTTCCACCCACACCCCCCCCCCCCCGCCTCCATTCTTTCTCTTATTCCTCTCTCCCCGCCTCCATTGTTTCGCTCCAGATCGACGACGACAGCCCCCCGTCGCTGCCCCCTCCTTCCCCATCCCGCCGCGGCGAGGATTTCCGCCGCCGCCGTCGGCCCCGCCCCCTTCTCCCCGATTCAGACCACATCGTCCCACCGTAGCTCGCCGCTGGGCCTCCCCCTCCCCTCCTCGCAGATCCAGAGATGCGAGATCCGTCTCTCTCCGACCTCGAGGTCCACTGGGAGGGGCGCAATCCAGCACCACCTCGCCTCTTCCTCCTCCCCTCCTCCTCCGCGCGCAGCCATGGCGCCTCTCTCCACCGCCGTCCGCCTCCTGTGCTCCCCCGCGGCTCCGCACGTCGTCCCTTCCCCGCCCGCCGGCCACGCCGGGGCGCCAGCGCGCTTTTGGTGCCGCCGCCGGCTTCGGTCGGTGCGCGCGGAGGCGGCCAAGGAGGCGGAGGTGGGGGAGCTCAGGGCCGGGGTGTCCGTCTACAAGCCTCGCTCCTACGAGGTTCTCTTCTCCGACGCCGCCCACTCCCTCACCGCCGCCATCGACGACGGCAGGACCCGCCTCGAGATTGAGTTCCCGTAAGCATCCACTCCGGTCCACTATCCCATTCGTCTCGTTTCAATCTAATGCAATCCCATGAGTGTTCTCACATCCCCTTCATGTTTCTTCCATGAACCTCCACGGGTAATCCATGACTAGGCCTCTGCCCAGCAGCATCTCTTCTTACAAGGTACTAACTGCCCGCCCTTCTTCTCCAACCCCTCCTCAAATTTCCTTCTGTGACATGTCGCCATATATTATTGGATACAGTTTGATTCTAGTTACATATGCACACAAATTCAGTCCATACATAAGAATCTTGTTATGGGACACTGCAGCAACATTGACTGAATGTTTCCTGCTGCAGCAACATTATGGTCATCAATGGATATGAATTGACTAGTGATCGATGCACACAGATAAATAAATTCTATTATGTGGATGCACCCACATCATCAAAATAGAGTTGCAGATTGCTCACTGTTTTTACCGTCCTGTGCTGCTCATACTGTATGTACAACATGTTGCTGAACTGAAAAATGCTATTTGCTTCACATTTTTGTTTGTTGAATTGTCCCAGAATATTTCAATTAATTTAAACCTATGAGTTAAATAAATTGTATGGGAGGCATTGACATAAGTGCTCTAGACCTGCTCTGCTCCTGTTCAGAGGCACCTTGTATTCTTTTTTGTAAAATCTCCTATCATAAGCAAAAAAGCTTCAGCCATTGAGCCATTGAACCATTTTATTGTCATGAATATCCATGTCTCTTTATACCAGTAAGTTAGTCTTATGCTAGACTAGACGTCTCTTTATGCAAGTTTATTGTCATGTCTATTTATATGTATAAAGTTGAATCAAGTAGTAACATGTGAATAACAGTTGCACTGGTGTATGTAAGGAGTTAAGTACATGTTTGTTACAGCAGGACAGAGAAGATGTTTGTGTTACCATCCAATCCACTGACAACATGTTTCTGTTATTGTGGTGCTTGCTTAACTCACTGCCATCTTACATTCTGTTCTTTTTCGTATACAGCTCGCCAGAAGAAGGCTGTGAAGATCTTCCCCTGCCCTACCTCTGGACCTCTTCGCCCCATCGTGCAATGCCAGACCCGCAAGTACAACATTAAGGCGAGGGCTGGCAGAGGCTTTACCCTTGAGGAGCTTAAGGTGATGATCATTTCCTTGCTTTGTTTCCTTCATCTCTGATTGCCTATGAATGGTGCAGCATCATCAGTTGCAATAATTGGTTTATAACTGAGCATGGATTTTTAATGTTTGCTCTGTAACAATAGTAAATTTCCATTGTACATTTCATCAATTTCTTTCTTACTTTTCTTATCTAGGTACATAGAACTTGTGTTCTATCTGTAGCTTTTAATTGCTTGCCCCTTCCTACAATCGATGCATGCTGCTTGAGTTTAGATTCAGATGCTAGATGAGATTATCATCTGTCGAGAAATTATCAGATGCTAGTTAGCTTCCTACTGTCAATGCTGCGGTGTTAGAAATTATCAGTGACGCTGATGCTCATTGTTGTTGTTGCCCTTTTTAGCTGAAACCCATAGATACAGTTAGAATTTTCCTTGAGATATCTATGTGTGAGTGTCAATACAACTTCTTCAAGGGAATTATCTGGGCCTAACTTATGTGGGTGTAGATGCATATTACTACTACTCAACAACCTTCATCTAGTCACCGTTACTGTATGAAAGAATTCGGAACTAGGATTTTGTTTAAGTAGCTACTGAATCTGCTTGCTTGGTTATGGCAGACATACATGTCTTACAAATTCGCTATTCTTGTTTGAAACTAAGCTAGGCTACTGCAGTTCCAGCAAAAAACAGGGGAGCTGCTCTTTTTGTTCTTCACTAATAAATTCTTGTTTGAATACATATCCTGGGGGTGGTGAAGCTGGGAGCCTTTCCTCCCCATAAAAATACTTTGCTCTTCATTATGAGTAGTGCCCTTATATAATTAGCTGCTAGGAGTGTTTATATACTTGATCACCACACCTCTACTATTCTGGTTACTTTTGCTTTCTTCTATGTAGTTGTCCAGGGCATAACAGTTTTATGTGTGGCTTGTTATTTTGTTACCAGCCTACGGTCGAGTCTTGTAGAGAAGCAGGGCGAATCGGGCATCATCTCACTTGTGCCTCTGTGGTAAGAATAGAACACCACTCTCGCTTGATGTGCATGTATTAGTACAACAAAGCATTCTTACATGGTGATTGTTAGCGACACAACAATTATCTTGCAACATAGCTTGCCAAATTGCTTGCTTGCTTACTATATAACCTGTACTGCTAAACATGTTATCCTACTCCATGATGTTGTATCATTTGCAAATACTCCTGGACATCAGCTCCCATTAGCTATAATCTGTACCTCTAAGAGAGGAGTATAAACTGGACTAATCTGTACTCTATTATGCTTGAGACTTGATCCAAGCCGTATTAATTGTTGCCAGTGATGTTATTATCTACTCTAATGGCTGATGAATCTGTACCTGCAGCCATACCATGTGGAATGACTAATGAATCTGTACCTGAATACCATGTGTAATGATTGTTATTTTTGCATCATTTAAACTTTTTTTTCTGCTATATAGTTTCTTACTCATGATTGATCTACTGCAGGTGAATGAGGTTTTCAAATGATGGAAGGAGGAGGACAATAGGAACTTCTGTTATGTCTTAGCATCTAAATTTCTGTTTTAATTTTCTTTGTAGTAGAATAGTTTTGTTTGGCAGTTACTATTCCTGGGATGTAAAGATATCTTAGATATGTATTGCTGGAATGAATGGCTGTAATATAATAATATTGCACATTGCCCAAGATAGCTTGTGGTGTGATATGTTGTAATGTCAATGGCATAATAATTTTTTTTGGATTGGATCAATTTTTTCGGAACTGGGCTAGGCCCAAGTTATATTGGACAATTATTTTTGAGGGAAAAACATGAGAGGCCCAGCAAAGAAATGGCCCAGAAAAATACATGATCAAAAATAAAATATGCTGTTAAAAGGGCCACACAAAGAAATCAATAAGGCTGAATTGTTGGGCCAGACCCATGTAGCTAATAAAAGCACAGGAAAAAAATACATTAAAAGGCCGAATTCTTGGGCTAGGCCCATGTAGAAAACCGAATTGGACCGGGCTGAATCTTGTGCCACATCAACTTGCCACGCTGGATGCCTACATGGCCTGGGGAGGTTGCTAGTGACCAAAACGCCACAGTGGACATATTTTGGTCATAAACGTCTTCGATCATTCCAGAAGAAAGGTCGCTATAGTCAGTTAACGACCCTCAGCTTTTGACCTTATGTTTTTGGTCACAAAAAGGTCACAAATTGAAAAGAGTGACCTTTCAGTGACCAATAGTGGTGGTCACAAGTTGACATATTTCTTGTAGTGTCTAGGTTGCGTTGTACTCCAACGAGTACTACTAGTGGTCGCGGGAGTGTATACCTCATTTTGTGGGTTCGATCCCGGCCGAACGCACGGCGGCCTTTTTTTAAAATAGTACTACTACACTTCGCTGCGAGCCAATATTTTACACGGGTAGTTTGAGTTTTGAAGTCAAACGAACATGCGGCCCCACAATATAGGTGCACTGGACAGCCTAGCCACGTGAACAGGTTTTCCTTCCCAGCATCCCGTGGCTCACGTGCTCGCCCTAGCATATTTAAACTAGCGCCTCCCAATTAAGCCCGAGGAGCCGGAAAAGCCTGGCAGGGCATTGGGAACTGTGCAATATGGCTTTGTACGTAAAGTGCTCTACTACTACTCTGTAGCTTGTGGCGTTGCACGCATGGACTTCACCGCTCTACTATAAAAGAAATTCCTCTTGACGTGTTTTTTTGAAACGGAGGCAAAATCTTTGCTTCATCTCATTCATAAAGAAGGAACTTCTAACAAAGTTCGACGAGATCCATTACACCTCCACAAATGGAAGCTAAAAGCCTAGTCTCGCTGTATCAAATAACTCAAATGTTCTACCCCTACAGTAACCATCGCTGATAAACAGGCTGCTAGTGTGTGCTTGAGAGGAGCGGCTGAGTAGGCCAGCTACATGAGAGGAGCGGCTGAATAGAGCACCGAGAGTACCCACTAGGCCACTACGCAGGTGTACTTCCCCTGCATTGATAGTACAACGACGGTTCTAGAGAATAGTAGTACCCTCCACTACCAACTGTAGCTCCTTGGCCCTGAGATTCAAGAGTTCAAAACTGGTGCACTATACTAGACTAGAACTAGACAAGAAGAATAGTACATCGCACTACTAGTTGAGAAAAGTAGTACTAGTACTGCTACAGTACGAGTACGTACTCCTCCGTCACATAATGTAAGACGTTTTTTCACACTAGTTGGCGTGTACAAAAATGGCAAAAACATACCCAAAATTTCTTAATCCACACCAAAAACTACTACCTAGTGCCAAAAATTTCTTACAAGTGCTATTATTTATAGTATAATGCAATCCCATAACGTTCCACAATGCTAGTACTAGTAGTAAATAATAGCCTCACCCCTTCACTGAGAAACAAAATACAGTTGGAAGGGATGAGGCCTTGCGGTTACTACGCTCTTATCTCCTCCTTGCCAGTTCCCCTCCCCCCAAAGAGAAGGCAGTTTGTCGCTGCTCCCATGGATTCGCCAGGCGGTTCTCCTCCTCGTCGGGGCTGGGAGACCTTGGACAACAATCCTCTGGGAGAAATCGCACGCCGCTCTGACGTCCTCACCGCTGCAAGACTCGGTGCTTCCTGCACCAACTTTTTCAAGGCGCTGCTTAAACAGGCTTGGGAAAAGGCCATGCTTTTTGGTCTTCCATGCGTCCTCGAGGAGAAGGTTCTTCTATGGGACAATCCTTCGAACAGTCCACCGCTCCCTGGCCATGGTTGCACGTTGACTCCGCTAGAGTTGCCGATGTTGAGAGGTAGTCGAATTTTGTCCGATGAGCAGGTCAGTAATGGAGTTTGATCATGTAGTACATAGTTATTCCATTTCCATCCCGCAGTTTCTCCGCTGCCCACCATCTTATATATAGGTCTGGGTCGGTGCCAACGAAGATTGTCTTGCATACCTCCGGCCGGATGCCACCATCATTTTGCACAACATCCACAGCAGTGCGGCCGTTCCGGTAGACCCCTTCTCCACCATTGGGATAGGCCTTCCGGACTGGCTGGGCTTGAATATGTATGATGTTGCCTACATGAGATTGAAGAAGATAGCAATTGCGGACCCGCCGACAAAGCGATGCGGCTACGACGATTACTATCTCATTGTGGTGTTCGACATAAGGATTGCCATCAATGTAAGAGGCAGTAATGGCAGAGGCTGGCGCATGTTGGCGGCGGTAGATTTGTATCCCTACACGTTTGAAGACACTGTGCGCCATCTAGGCCGCATCTTCGCGGTGACAAGCCAGGGGACTTGTTTCATCTAGTTGCCATCCTACAGTACGGGAGATTACAAACGGAATGCACAAACTATCATTTGCATCCCTAACGGTACTCCATTATTTTGCAGGGACCAGTCATCCCCCGATCAAAATAAGATCGCCGATCCTGGATGTGCATTTGCATCCGCGATTCGGTCTAACCTAGAACCTTGTAGCTGACTTTGGCATATTGGGATCAACTATCTTAGCAGTCGTTACCCATGGTACCACTGATGTGCAACATGGTCACACAATCTACCATGATTGGACCGTCACCATCTACCCAAGTATTCCATTTTTCAACCCTCTCCCCTTCTCTTTCATTGTTGTACTAGTACTAGTATACTTAGTAGTACTAGTAGGATTACTTTTTACCTTGGAGGACGTGTATAGCTAGCTAGGCCCTTGAAGACTTGAACCCACTAGCTACCACCATTTTTGTTTTTCCATGTCTTACTATCTCATCCATGTAGCCAAGAGTGGCTATATATAATAAGCCAGTTATTTTACTTCCTCTATACCGGAGTAGTACTATTTGTTGCACAGTATTACTGACCGCCATATTTGAGCACAACATTATTATGCATGGACCTTGACTATGTACGTCACCATGTATCCAGATCTGGGATGCCGCGTGTACCAGATGAACGGCGCCGAGTTCGACCCCCGTGATGCTACGTGGGTGCCAAGGAACACTCTTGGAGAGTACTCGCATTTCATCGAGGATAGCTACCCCATTGGGAAGCGGATGTCACCTTCCATGCACGACATGGAAGGCCTGCCGTTCATGAAGCATGGTTGTGTCTTCAGTGCGCACCGCCGGATGAACGACATGCTCGGACACGCTATCCCTGATTTATGCCGCTTCAGCTTGGATGAGTCTCCATCATGTGGAACCGGACTAGAAAGCTGCAACAATGATTCCCGTTGCCCACCGCTATGGATCGTGCCATCCATGAAGAACACCTGGGACTGGAACCTGGAGGAGGAAATGTAGCCCATCTATAACGTGTAAGTGGAGTACGGTAATTGTGAACGGTAGCGCTGTGAATATATGTAGACTAGTCGTGCACAAATTTATCACATGAATTGGAGATGAACTTGTGTGGCATACTGGCATTTGTCCTTTAGAATTTATTACTAGTAAATGTGTTATGTGTACGTGCAACTTGTGTGGTTGTTGCACGGTCTCTAACACGCTCTTCGAGAAAAAAAGGTGGCACAGCTTTGGATATACGTGACGTGGCGGCATCATACTGTAGCATCGTTCGCTATAGTTGTAGTACACTCCTACTAGGACGACAACTCCTATAAAACCTTGCGCTTGGCTCTTTGCCTCTTCGGGAGGTTCAACAGTTCGTACTCGTGTGAACCTTGCACTTGGCTCTTCGCCTCTTCGGAAGGTCCAACAATGATGATACTACAGTATAATATGCTTCTGGCAATCTGACACCGATTGAACTGCTGCAAGTCCACCGCGAGGGCGAGGGCGAGGGCGAGGGGGAGGGAGAGGGAGAGGGCGCTGTAGTCAAAACCCTCTCCTCGTCCTGCGAACCACCGCGCGCGTGGGCGAGGGAGAGGCGTAGTAAGCAAGCTTCTCCTCGTTCGGCGAGTTGACGGGACACATCAAAGCAGTACTAGTACTCCCTCCGTTTTTATTTAGTTCGCATATTAGCTTTGGTCAAAGTCAAGCTTTACAAACTTTGACCAAGTTTATAAACAAAAATATTAAGATATACAATAACAAATCAACAACATTATATTTATTATTGAATGTACTTTCACATCGTATAGATTTATTATGATAAATATCTATATTGTTTTCTACAGACTTGGTCAAACTTTACGAAGTTTGACTTCAGTCAACTCTAATATGCAGAGTTAATAAAAACGGAGGGAGTACTAGTAGTAGTCCATATTGCGTCCTTTCCGATTAATATGGCTTAATATGAAACGAGAAAAATACACTGGCGGTCAACGTATGTAACAATACCCTCTTTACAGTCACTATATATAGTTTTGCGGTGATTATACGATCACTAGCTCATCGTAGAGCACCGTCTTGCACCCTAGTGACCGGCCACATAGTCAACGTGGCACTTTGTTGACTGGTTAAATTGTCACCTGGTTTCTGGACCTGTCAGTTGGCAGAGGAAGAAATCAGTTAAACAAAACTTTACGCAGGAGCGACACGAGTCCAACCCTTGCGCGTGAACCGCCCTGGCTGTGTATGTGTGTTGCATGTTGCATGCATGCATGCATGGGGCTTACTCCCTCCCATTGACATGTTCATATTTCAAGCTTCCTCTGTTCCCTCCATATGGTGCTACTCCCTCTGTTCCCAAATAGTACAGAGTAAAAGCCTTCCTCTGTTCCCAAATATGGAGTATTTGTCTTTCTACAGATTTCAACAAGTGACTAGGTACGGAGCAAAATGAGTGAAGTGAGCGTAGAGGCATAGGGATACTGTAGAAAGGAAGTCCTCGCGATCCATTATTGCCCATCTCTGTCAGAGAGAACTATTCAACTAGTCTTCATAGTGAAGTGACAATACATGCTACAGCAGATGGGACACATAATTAATAAGCTGAACTAGCGTGTTGGTGTTACTAAATCAGCCTTACCCAGTACTGCCATCATGTTTTCCAGTAGAGCATGCTTCCGCAAATACACCTACGCACCTCTGTCCTCCATTAACTAACATATGGGCCCTCTTGTGGTAGACCCACATGTCATCGGTGTAACTATTTACACTCCGAAGGATGGTATATCCTAGTAGTAGTACTAGTAGAATTGAGATTTAATGCACTTTCTTCCGTGTCTTCCACTCTTCTTCCTCTTCTCTTCTTCTTCCTCCTCTCTTCCCCATCGCCGGCTGCACACCATTTACCCCCGCTCACTGCTCGCCCGCCCGCGCCATCTTCCTTGGTAGCTCGCGCGTACCATATCCCCCCGCTCACTGCTCGGCCACACGAGGAGAAGCTTCTTCGCTCGCCCGCCCGAATCCACTTCCCCGCTGGCTCGCAGGCACCGAAAACCCCAATGGCAGAACCGACTGACACGCATAGCTGCGATTGGAATTCCCTCCCTGATGTTCTCTTGGAGCAGATTTGTAGTCGTACGGACCTACTCAGCACCGTCCGTCTGGCCGCATGCTTGATGTTTTTGTACCGTCTACTTGTCTGCAACCGACCGACTCTTTTCAAGACACCCTGCTTGCTGATGCCCGATACTCGCAGGTGGCCGAGACAACGACTTGACGATCCTATGGAGGTTGCCGTGGTGCCCCTCGACATGCTACCACTACCCGTCCACCTGTCCTTCATGCGCGACCACTACTGGGCGGGCATGAAGGCTAACTGGATCGTCCTCATCCACTACACCGGTAGTCCATGGCGTCTCGTGGATATCTACACCCAGTGAGAGATCACCCTTCCATCGTTGGATACCACCGCCATCGAGCCTCGCGGCCCGCTGGACACTCCTGCCTACTACGCACGAGACACGTCAAGCTTTTGGCTCGACCTCTGTTTGCAGAAAGTTGTAATCTGGGAAGTGCCCACACCATCAGAAGACTACATGGATTAGAAGCTCATTGCCTTGTTCAACATGGGATTAGTCTATCTGAAATCCGGTCGCCATACATGGTTATGGCTCATCATCAATCCTGTTGAGGCAACATTTTTGTCTGATGCTATAGTGCACGATGGCATCGTTTACGCGGTCGACGCACAGATTGGCTGCCTATACTGGTGGAATCTATCGTCGTGTAATTGTTCTATCTCATCTCATCTTTACCTTATGAATACGACTGCCTGTTCATTTGTTACAAATTTAGAATGCATAACATGTCTATAACCACATCGTTGCTATATGTTCCTCTCATTTCCTAGATTTTTATGACAACACATGTTATTGTTAGAGTTGATATGAGAACAATTGGCATCTAATGATTGTTAGAATACATATTATTAGCATAACACCATGATTGCTATATGTTACTCTCGTTTACAAGATTTTTATAATAACACATGTTATTGCTTAGAGTTGATATGAGAACAGTAGTAGTAAGTGCTATGGTAGAATATGAGTAGGCGCTGTCATAGCTGTTTTCCTCTCATTGTTACATGATGTTTGAACCATGACATATTTCTAGAATATTAAAGCCATTGGCTTATTTTTTTAACTTGGGGTATGATTATGACCACGGCATTACAATTCTCTATCTATGATAGGTGTCACTGTTATAATAATCTTAATTCCACACATACTCTGAACATGATTGTTTATTTTTGTCCTTTTGGTCTCCAATTTGAATTGTTGCAGCAGATGCTAATGCGCTGGCCTTCATGATTCCAGGACCTTGAATCATACCAGCCTATGGGTGGTGGTTTATCGCTCGTTCAGCTGATGGTGGTCATTTGATGCTCATTCGCACGTACCAAATTGACCAAACCATTACATCAAACCACATGCAGTACAATGCGTGGGGCATTCGTGACATTGATGTCTATGGCTGATTCGTGTTCGAGAATGATCCCAGCTCCGTTGGGCCTGGCGTATTCAACTAGATGCGGGTTTACAGCCTCGGCAACCACTCCTTGTTCCTCGGGCTCAATTATCCGATCATCCAACCAATCATCGATCATATCACTGGCGATGATTACTGTGCTATGCAACTTCTATTCATGAGGGGGAGGGCTGTGTTTACACATCATACCATGGGTTTCATGAATAACCATATGCAGAGATTCGTCGACACATCCTGTTGCCAGATAATCTTCAGTGTGTGAAAGGCATCAAGCTTCCATGCGATGGATGGCTTTTGCAAACCCGACATGCGGTGATGTGGTTCATGCCAACAGCAAATATGCACAACTTGAATCGTGTTGATATCTAGATTGAGCCATGTATTCTGCTGCTGTAGCACGACCCTCTTTTGTTGGATATTATGTACTGTTGTTAGTCTGAAGCACTCCTCTGGTTTGAAGGATAGATACCTTCCTGGGATCAAGTGCATCCTAACTCACCTGCGTAGGATGTACTGATAATGATGATGGAGATGCTGTGCAGAAGCCATATATATATATCAGTTAGGCTTCAAGTGCGTACTTGTTAGTTAAACCTATCTATAAATTGTGACACTAAATACGAGTAGTAAGTAGTACAGTAGCAGTACTAGTATACGTCGGTCAAATTATTCATCATGTCCACACATTGAATTGACGTGACAACACGCTAGCGTGAGGTGACACAATAATCTCGGCGGCGTGTTCGGGTATTTTGGACTTCAGATTTTGTCACGACTGGTTTTCCAATAAAAATATTTATTGAGAAACCAATCTTTTGAGTCCGGTATGAGAGAAATCCTCCTCACTGGTAGACAAATTCTTGATACAATAAGCCAGTAGCATAGGATATATTACAGGGTTGAGCTAGGGCTGCTCAACAAATTATTACAAGCGCGCCAATAATTATACATAATGGCGGATATAACACAATGGTGTGGTGGCATACTACTGACTCGAGGATAAAGTGATGGTGGAATAACACAGTGGGGAGTGTGATAACACGACTCTCAAACTGGCATCTCATCGAGCGTCGAGGTGAGGCTCGATAAATTTTATTCGGGTTGCGGAAGCGGATATAATACAGTGACCAAATCCAGGGTCGCACGAGACTGACTGGGATTCCTCTAGGCGTCGGACTCGCTATCGAACTCTTCATCCATGAGATCGCCTTCGTCAGCATCTGGCCAAATCAACAAGCCAGTGAGTACTTTGAAAGTACTCGCAAGACAGTTCGAACGTAAGATATAACAAATGCATGCATGAATGCGTCGATTAATTCACCAATGTACATTCAAAAATTAGCATAACAAGGTAAGTAAAAGGGAAACGGCGGTAGTCCGCCTGAAATCCCAACAAATCATAAATAAATACCGATCGGGTGTCTGAAGCGACGCCTCGAAAGGTGAATAAATAAATATAAGGGAATGATGCCACGGTCGGCGTCTTAGCGACACCACATAAAGGGCTTTAAAGGAAATGCCACAGTCGGACGTCGAGGTGACATCACAGAAAGGGCTTTAAAAGAAATACCACAGTCGGGCGTCTTAGCGACACCACATAAAGGGCTTTTAAAAGAAATGCCACAGTCGGACGTAGGGGCGACATCACAGAAAGGGCTTTAAAACAAATACCACAGTCGGGTGTCTTAGCGACACCACATAAAGGGCTTTTAAAAGAAATGCCACAGTTGGACGTCGGGGCGACATCACAGAAAGGGCTTTAAAAGAAATACCATAGTCGGGTGTCTTAGCGACACCACATAAAGTGCTTTAAAATAAATGCCACAGTCGGACGTCGGGGCGACATCAAAGAAAGGGCTTTAAAAGAAATGCCACAGTCGGACGTTGGGGCGACATCACAGAAAGGGCTTTAAAAGAAATGCCACAGTCGGACGTCTGAGCGACATCGCAGAAAGGGCTTTTATTCACAAGGAAATAGTGCTCATAATAAATGTTCAATTCATGAGAATAAATGGGTTAGTCCATCCACAGGAATAATCATTTAACCGGACATAGCACTCATGCGATTCACCGGAGTCTCTGACCTCAAAACTGACATTAGATCAGGATAAGATAATATCGATCTAGGACATGGAATAGATGATTTGGAGGAATATATGACTCTGCAGAGTTTGTACAAAATTTTTCCCACAGCCAACGGATTTTCGTAGTCATGAAGGACTAGTTCCGTTTACGGTATTTCGGAAGAAAACACAGCTAACCAGTACACACCCATCCTACCTCTCGATGCTAGGAATCACCCTAGACATCGTCCAAGAAAAACTTTTGAGACGGGGAGATCACAATCTCGAATAGCATGGGATCAAATTTATATACGCGCGCTCTAAGGGGTGCCCCCCTCTCGGTACCAACCGGAAACACCCATGCCCCCCTGACCGGATGACTGGCTTTAATCCAGGGCCATGGAACCATCATCACGGCCTCTCCATTTGGTGTGTACCAGGAAAGCGGTTTGCAACTTACTAAACCATATTCCTTGCGGAAAACAGGTGGTAGTACAGGGAAGGAAATGAGAGGAACTGGACCGATACGGTTTGACACTGAAGTCACATAGTCTGTCATAAGACTGGCATGCTACGACACTGCCATCTTACCCATCCTCATGCCAACACATGGCCATTCATACTCACATCCATCCACTTATGGATCATCGAACTCACTTACCTCAATATTGCATAAAATAACATTCATCGATATGCTCCTCAACATGCCATGAAACTAACTAAATGCAAAACATGCCAAGACACTCATCATATCAAAAGTTCAAACATGCTTGCCTGGTTCAGAGTAGTCGGAGCCTAGCTCGGTGAAGTTCGTGGCTCCGTCACCTCCTTCGGTATCTACGGTATAAAGAAAATATATGTGCTATCGTAAATACCAAGGGGTTCACAAAAAGTATTCCAAATATTTTTCAAATAAATCTGATAAAAAACTAGACAAAATTTTAAAGAGAACAGAAAAAGAATCAATCAAAAATACCTTTCTGTTTAAAAGTTATAAAGGTTTTTGCCCAGGGACTCATCTGTAATGAAACAGAAAATTTCCAGGGACTAGCTTACAAAAACAGAAAACGACTCGAATAAGAATGCGCCGGCCCAGCGGGAAAACGTATTTGGCAGAAGACGTTTTCAGAAAACGCTTCGCCTAGACAGGACAGAGAGGCTGACAGGTGGGTCCCACCCGTCAGGTTTGAATATACGAACGGGGCGGCAGATTTCGCCGGTGCCCGTGAGCCGCGGTGGTCGCCGGCGGTGATCCACGGCGAGGCGGGAAGATCGGAGGGTACCTCCGTGTTCAGGGCGCCATTCCGCATCGGTTGGTGGTGGTGGTGGTCGCCGGCGAGTACCACGTCGACGGCGAGCCTGGCTCCGGCGGACGGCGGCTCGGGTGGTTGCGGACTTCGTCAGAGAGAGCTGTGAAGACAAATTGAGGAGGGGTTAGGCTTCTGGTAGCTAGAGGGGTAACAGACGGGGTTTGGGCGCCGGAGACAACCTCACCGGAGCGAATCGAGCTGGTGGCCGAGGCGGAGCGAGGCGGACGGAGTCGAGGAAGAAGGGCCCCTCGAGGCTCTTCTAGTTGCTGGTCGGGGTCCAGTGATGTGGTGGAGGTGTGCGGGGGCGAGAGGGAGCTTAGGGGCGCTATATATAGCCGGCCCGAGGCGGTTGCCGGAACGGGATAAGTCCGGCGAGTGATTACGGCGGCGCTGTGGTTGGGCAGTGGGATTAGGGGCTTGGGCAATGCTGTTGAGGTCCACCGGTTCCATTTAGGTGCTAATCGAGCTGGGATTTGGTACTAGGGGCGAGTTCGACAGAACGGGACGGTGCGGGCCCGTCGGCGACAGTGAGCACGTTCCGTGCTTGCCGGGCCACGGCGACGGTGCCACGGGCGTGTGCTGGCATGCATGAGGCCACGCGGAGATCAGAGGGGCGTTGGGCGGCGCCGAACGGCGTTGAGCCGCCGTTCCGTCCCCTGTCGGCCGCCACGGGAGGTCCCGACGCTGCAGAAGACGCCGGCGAGGGCGGGCCAGCATGCCACCGACGCCAGGAAGAGGCCAAGTGCACGTGTGGTGCTCCAGACAGTAGGAAGAGGCGGCGAGGAACGTGCCAAGTGCACTGTGAGCATGTGTCTGAACCTCTGACGAAGAAAACGACACTGAAATCTGAATTTTCTGAATTTGCAAAGGAACAGTGCAGCTCAGGTGTTCGACAGAATGTTTTTGGCCTCTGGGGATTTTTTCCTTGAGCTGATTTTTGGTGGAGTGGCTTCTCATTGCTCCAGTAGGCTGCCTGATTTTTGGTGAAATTTTTGGAGAAGTGTAGGTATGAATTTCACCAAATTTGGCAAATCTGGTCCAAACTTGCAGAGACTGAATTTTGAAAATTTTGAAAAGAGAAGAAGTGGATCAAGATGGTTCTGGGTTGTGGGTACAAAGGACTATCCAGGAGAGTTGGTTTGAGGTCAAAACTCAAATGCAAAAGGGTACTTGCTTTGAAAAACTCTCAGGCTCCAAATAATTTTCAGAAATGATTTGAGTGAAAAGAAAATTAGGATAAAATCCAAAACTTGCTTGGATTAGTTGGGACAGAGAACTTAGGTTGTTTACAAGGAGGAGGGGAGGTTTTGGAGGGGTTTTACCACATGGGCAAAATACAAAGTCATGGGTGGTTTTCAAGATATGAAAATCCCAAGTTTTTCATAGAGTTTCTTTTTAAAAGAAAAAGATTAAACTCCCAAAATAAATTTGAGAGGGAACCAACAGAGAAGAAGTTTCAAAAGATCAAACACCACAACTTGAATAAAAATAAAAACCTTGCCAAAGAAAAGAAAGTTTTTAAGAGGAAGGTTTTCTGGAAAAAATTTAAATGGCCTCTTTTCAAAAACCACAAAGTTTTTGCTGAAAACCAAATAAAAAAAAATTCGAGTGTCACAACACCTACCCCCTTAGGAAAAATCTCGTCCCCGAGATTTCAGCTGATCCTTAAATAAGTGTGGATGCTCTGTCCGAAGAAAATCCTCTCTTTCCCAAGTTTCTTCGCTTTCGGTGTGGTTGCTCCACTGAACTCTGAAAAACTTGATGGTCTTCTGTCGGGTCCTCCTTTCAGACTCCTCTAATATTCTTACGGGACGTTCCCGATATGTGAGGTCTGGTTGCACGTCAATGTTTTCATGGGATAGTTGTTTCTCTGGGTTGCTTACGCACTTCCTCAATTGCGAGACATGGAACACGTCGTGGACATCGGATAATTCCTCGGGTAAGTCTAGCTGGTAGGCTACAGTGCCTCTTCGTGCCACTATGCAGAATGGTCCAATGAATCTTGGTGCTAACTTTCCTTTAATCTTAAACCGTTGCAGTCCTCTCATAGGGGATACTATCAAGTATACAAACTCACCGGGTTCAAAGCTGACCCTACGATGTTTCTGATCATAATAACTCTTCTGTCGACTTTGAGCGGTCTTAAGTCGGTCTCTGATTAGCTTGACCTTTTCCTCGGCTTCTCTGAGCATGTCTGGTCCGAAGATGTGGCTGTCTCCGGTCTCTGACCAATTTAACGGGGTACGACATCTTCGTCCGTATAAAGCCTCAAATGGTGCCATTTGTAGGCTGGCCTGGTAGCTATTGTTGTACGCGAACTCGGCGTATGGCAGGCTTTCTTCCCAACTGGTTCCATAGGTGAGGACACATGCTCTCAGCTTGTCTTCTAAAACCTGGTTTACGCGTTCTGTTTGTCCATCAGTCTGTGGGTGGTATGCGGTACTGAAGGCTAGTTGGGTTCCCAGAGCCTGTTGCAAATGCTCCCAAAATCTTGAGACGAACTGAGTGCCTCTGTCGGATATTATAGTCTTCGGGACACCATGCAGATAAACTATGCGGGAAAGATAAATCCTGGCAAGCCTCTGAGTGGTGTGGGTCGTCTTTATTGGAATAAAGTGTGCCACTTTGGTTAACCTGTCAGTGATGACCCATATGGCATCATTCCCGTGTCGTGACCGAGGTAGTCCGACAATGAAATCCATCCCTATTTCATCCCATTTCCACTCAGGTATTTTGTTCGGTTGCAGTAGTCCGGCTGGTCTCTTATGCTCAGCTTTTATGCGTTGACATGAGTCACAACATGCAATGAAGGTGGCTATGTCCCTCTTGATACCGTGCCACCAAAATCTTTCCTGAATATCTTTATACATTTTGGTTCCTCCAGGGTGGATCGAGTACGGGGCGGTGTGGGCTTCAGCTAAAATATGCTGTTTAAGATCTTCTATGTTTGGCACGCAGAGCCTTTCTCTGTACCATAATATTCCTTCATTGTCTATGACGAATTCCGAGGCCTTGCCCATACTCAGCTTTCTTTTGATGCCTTCGATGCTGGTGTGACCGGGCTGAGCTCCTTTAATTTTCCCCACAAGGTCGGGTTGTATTTCCAAGTTTGATATGGTGCCTTCTGCTATCATTATCAAGTTGAGCTTGGCAAATTCTTGTTGGAATTCAGGCCTCAAGCTGTGCAGATTGTTTTCGTCGGAGCTGGGGTTCCGACTAAGGGCATCGTCCACTACATTGGCTTTCCCTGGATGGTAATGGATACCAACATCATAATCCTTTACCAACTCCAACCAACGTCGTTGCCGTAAGTTTAGTTCTGGCTGTGTGAAAATATATTTGAGACTTTTGTGATCCGTATATATTTCACATCGATTCCCAAGTAAGAAATGCCTCCATTCCTTGAGTGCATGAATAACTGCTGCCATTTCTAAGTCATGAGTGGGATAATTTTCCTCATGCTTGCGAAGTTGCCTTGAAGCGTAGGCGACAACCTTGCCTTCCTGCATCAACACGCATCCGAGACCCTTTCTGGACGCGTCACAATATACTTCAAAATTCTTGTGTATGTCGGGTACATTTAATACCGGTGCTGTTGTTAACCTCCGTTTTAGTTCTTGGAAACTTTTCTCGCAGGCTTCTGTCCATTCAAACTTCTTATCTTTCTTGAGCAACTGTGTCATAGGCTTGGCTATGGTGGAGAATCCTTCAATAAATCTGCGGTAATATCCTGCCATTCCCAAGAAACTCCGTATGTCCGTTACGCTGGCTGGTGACTTCCAGCCAAGTACGGCCTTGACTTTCTCTGGGTCCACTGCGATACCGTCTTGGGTCAGTACGTGGCCTAGAAAGCCTACTTGTCTTAGCCAAAATTCGCACTTGCTGAACTTGGCATACAATTGGTGTTTTCTGAGATCTCCTAGCACAATCCTGAGATGTTCTGCGTGCTCTTCTGGTGTCTTGGAGTATACCAGAATATCGTCGATGAATACCACGACGAACTTGTCCATAAACTTCATAAATACTTTGTTCATGAGGTGAACAAAATATGCTGGGGCGTTAGTTAATCCAAATGGCATCACTGTGAACTCGTACAGTCCATATCTGGAGGTGAAGGCTGTTTTGGGGATATCTTCCGTTCGTACCTTCAATTGATGATATCCTGACCTTAAGTCAATTTTCGAGAATACCTTGGCCTGAGCGAGTTGATCAAACAAATCGTTTATCCTTGGCATCGGGTATTTGTTTTTGACTATGACCATGTTAAGTGCTCGATAGTCAATACACAATCTCAGCGTTCCATCCTTCTTTTTGGCAAATAAAATTGGTGATCCCCAAGGTGAGGAGCTGGCTTGAATGTATCCCTTGTCCATTAATTCCTTTATTTGTTTCTTCAACTCGATCAACTCGGATGGTGCCATTCTGTATGGTTTCTTGTATATGGGGGTGGTTCCTGGTGCTAGCTCAATGCGGAATTCTATTTCTCGGTCTGGTGGCATGCCTGGTAGTTCTTCAGGGAATACATCTGGAAATTCACACACTACTGGAACCTTGTTTAGCTCAGAAACGTCCACCTTATTTAAACTCGGTTGCCGGGGTATTTTTCCTTCCTTGGCTGATACTCCTATTGTCTTCCCTTGGTGGTGTGTGAGAATTACGGTCCTGTTGAAACAGTCGATAAACCCCTTGTTGGTGGTTAGCCAACCATCCCTAGGATGACATCCAGTCCTTTATTTTCCAACACAATAAGATTTGCGTGAAACTCCAATCCTTCGAACTCAATGACCACATTCTGACAGTAATTCTGAGTAACTTGCTGAATCCCAGGGGACTTGATGATCATGGATTTCTCCAAAGGAAGCATCAAAAAATTATTTTGAAAAGCAAAACTTTTCGAAATGAAAGAGTGAGAAGCTCCAGAATCAAACAAAACCATTGCAGGTATTGTGTTGACAGGAAACGTACCGAGTATGATATCCGGAGCATTTTGTGCTTCCTCTTTGGTTACGTGGTTCAGCTGACCCTTCCTGTGGTTATTGTTGGGATTGAAATTGTTTCACTTGGGCGCTGAATTATTGCCGCCGTTGTTCGACTTTGGGGTTGAGTTCCTTGGCTTGGGGCACTGTTTGGCATAGTGCCCTTCTTCTCCACAAGTGTAACAAGTAACGCCGGGGCGATAGGTGAATTCCTTGTCCCTTGCATGAAAATTCTTGATTGGGCGTGAGACATTGGATGAGGATTTGTGTGTCCCACCCTTTTGAAAATCTGTCCTGCTTCGGTGATTGCGAGCATGGTTAGTATGGTCCCTTTTTCGCTTGCGGATATCTTCCAGACTGCGTCTCTCATTTTCCAGAGTAATGGCTTTGTCCACCAGTGTTTTAAAATCAGGAAAAGTGTGCACGACCAGTTGGCATTTAAGCGTGGGCGCCAGACCGTCGAGGAATTTCTCCATCTTCTTGATTTCAATCATACGCTCTTCATTGGCATAGCGGGACAATAGAGTAAATTGACTGTTATAATCTGACACTGTCATGTTCCTTTGTTTGAGGTCATCGAACTCTCTCTTCTTGATTTTCATAATACTCTTAGGAATGTGTGCACCACGGAAACCTTCCTTGAAATCATCCCAGGATATGTCATTTTCGTTGGGATGCATGTGCAGAAAATTCTCCCACCATGATGCGGCTGCTCCTGTGAGATAGTGCGGAGCATACAATACCTTTTCGGGGTCTGAACATTTTGCAATAATTAATTTTCTCTCCATATCTCGAAGCCAGTCCTCGGCTTCAAGAGGTTTGTCGGTGTGAGAAAATGTTTGAGGACGTGTCTTCTGTAGCTCAGATAACTTGGAATGCTGCTGATACTGTCCATGGTGATTTCCCATGTTGATGACTTGGTTCATCATTTCACGATGTTGTTGCTGACTCTGTTCATAAAGGCGGCACATTTGGGAAAGTGTCGTTTCACTGTTCTGTTGACTTGACTGCCCTTGTGTGAAATTGTTGCTTGGTTGAGTGTCTTAGTCTTCTTCTGGTGGAGTAGGCATGGAGCGAGTCCAAGGACGAGACATTTTTCACTCTGGGGATATATTTTGTAAAACTCATAAGAAAAGCGAAGAGGGTCGCAAAAACAAATCCAAAATTTCACAAGGATGGCAAATAATTTAAATGACCAAGATCACTTAAGAAAACAAATCGAATTGCGCACGGAGAAGGACTGCTCATTACATATCTTACACGCGGGTGATAATTATACAATACATCACTCAGAATATGCGTACATAATCCCGACATGTTATTTAGGCTAGTGCACTTCTCCAGTTCCTACATGATGCGCAAACAGGCTACTTCTCACAACCTATGTACATATCTTACAAAGCGGTACATCGCATGACGGGCAAGCGCGCTCAGCCGGAAATGTTGACGATCTCCTTGGCCCTGCCAAGGGTGAGGCGCAGTGAGGCTGGGGACTCAACCTCCTCCTCACTAATAGGCTCCAGACGTGAAGGGCTGCGTCGGGTAGATGGAGCGGGTGCCAGGGGCGGAGCAACACGAATAGGAGTAGGCACAACGGGTGGTGCAGTGTGCGCTGGAGTGGGCGCAATGGCCTGGTTGAACTCTTCGGTGGTAGGCAGGCGACGAGTAGGTGCATAAGATGCTGATGACGAGACAAAAGTCAGTGGCGGTGCGGCGGGCAGGAGCTCCCTCCTGTTGGCGGCACAGCCATGGACTGAGTCCATGCGGGTAGCTACAAAGTCGTGCACCAGATTGTCGAAGGCTGCCTCCAGAGCCCGGAGATACTCAATAAGCATCTCAAAAGCCTCATCTCGTTCTCCTCTGGGGCAGGAGAATGCGTAGTGACAGGTGTAAGGCACATGGCATGGAAGATAGCGGTAGCGACGAGTCTTCATCGCGGGAAGGACATCCCTGAGGCGAGCTATCACCTCACGGGCTGCCATCTGCATAGCATGCCTCTCCGTAGGCATGGCTCTTCCCATGAACCGGAAGCGGCGTAGCTCACCACGCCCTCCCCTGAATTGCACCGTGGCCTGGTGCATGGTCAGACTGTCGTTGACCTTGTGCTGGTAGAGTGTGAAGACTGGGCGCACAGACGGCCCCATCGCGACCTGAACGATGAAGGAGAGAAGCTTGACGAACCCATCGGGCACGTTGGCGAAGGTCTGAGACTCGCAGCTGTTGTCGGCCATCTACAAAAGTAGGCAAAATTCTGCATGGTCAGATCATAAATTTATGCTGACTGACAGAAAATGACTACAATTGCAAAAATATAAATTAGCTCTATCATGCTAATAACCAATTAGCGATCGCACCTAGTGGCTTCCTACAGTCAGCCTGGCTCTGGTACCAAGCTTGTCACGACCGGTTTTCCAATAAAAATATTTATTGAGAAACCAATCTTTTGAGTCCAGTATGAGAGAAATCCTCCTCACTGGTAGACAAATTCTTGATACAATAAGCCAGTAGCATAGGATATATTACAGGGTTGAGCTAGGGCTGCTCAACAAATTATTACAAGCGCGCCAATAATTATACATAATGGCAGATATAACACAATGGTGTGGTGGCATACTACTGACTCGAGGATAAAGTGATGGTGGAATAACACAGTGGGGAGTGTGATAACACGACTCTCAAACTGGCATCTCATCGAGCGTCGAGGTGAGGCTCGATAAATTTTATTCGGGTTGCGGAAGTGGATATAATACAGTGACCAAATCCAGGGTCGCACGAGACTGACTGGGATTCCTCTAGGCGTCGGACTCGCTATCGAACTCTTCATCCATGAGATCGCCTTCGTCAGCATCTGGCCAAATCAACAAGCCAGTGAGTACTTTGAAAGTACTCGCAAGACAGTTCGGACGTAAGATATAACAAATGCATGCATGAATGCGTCATGATTAATTCACCAATGTACATTCAAAAATTAGCATAACAAGGTAAGTAAAAGGGAAACGGCGGTAGTCCGCCTGAAATCCCAACAAAACATAAATAAATACCGATCGGGTGTCTCAAGCGACGCCTCGAAAGGTGAATAAATAAATATAAGGGAATGATGCCACAGTCGGGCGTCTTAGCGACACCACATAAAGGGCTTTAAAGGAAATGCCACAGTCGGACGTCGGGGCGACATCACAGAAAGGGCTTTAAAAGAAATACCACAGTCGGGCGTCTTAGCGACACCACATAAAGGGCTTTTAAAAGAAATGCCACAGTCGGACGTCGGGGCGACATCACAGAAAGGGCTTTAAAACAAATACCACAGTCGGGTGTCTTAGCGACACCACATAAAGGGCTTTTAAAAGAAATGCCACAGTCGGACGTCGGGGCGACATCACAGAAAGGGCTTTAAAAGAAATACCACAGTCGGGTGTCTTAGCGACACCACATAAAGTGCTTTAAAAGAAATGCCACAGTCGGACGTCGGGGCGACATCACAGAAAGGGCTTTAAAAGAAATGCCACAGTCGGACGTCGGGGCGACATCACAGAAAGGGCTTTAAAAGAAATGCCACAGTCGGACGTCTGAGCGACATCGCAGAAAGGGCTTTTATTCACAAGGAAATAGTGCTCATAATAAATGTTCAATTCATGAGAATAAATGGGTTAGTCCATCCACAAGAATAATCATTTAACCGGACTTAGCACTCATGCGATTCGCCGGAGTGTCTGTCATCAAAACTGACATTAGATCAGGATAAGATAATATCGATCTAGGACATGGAATAGATGATTTGGAGGAATATATGACTCTGCAGAGTTTGTACAAAATTTTTCCCACAGCCAACGGATTTCCGTAGTCACGAAGGACTAGTTCCGTTTACGGTATTTCGGAAGAAAACACAGCTAACCAGTACACGCCCATCCTACCTCTCGATGCTAGGAATCACCCTAGACATCGTCCAAGAAAAACTTTTGAGACGGGGAGATCACAATCTCGAATAGCATGGGATCAAATTTATATACGCGCGCTCTAAGGGGTGCCCCCCTCTCGGTCCCAACCGGAAACACCCATGCCCCTGACCGGATGACTGGCTTTAATCCAGGGCCATGGAACCATCATCATGGCCTCTCCTTTTGGTGTGTACCAGGAAAGCGGTTTGCAACTTACTAAACCATATTCCTTGCGGAAAACATGTGGTAGTACAGGGAAGGAAATGAGAGGAACTGGACCGATACGGTTTGACACTGAAGTCACATAGTCTGTCATAAGACTGGCATGCTACGACACTGCCATCTTACCCATCCTCATGCCAACACATGGCCATTCATACTCACATCCATCCACTTATGGATCATCGAACTCACTTACCTCAATATTGCATAAAATAGCGTTCATCGATATGCTCCTCAACATGCCATGAAACTAACTAAATGTAAAACATGCCAAGACACTCATCATATCAAAAGTTCAAACATGCTTGCCTAGTTCAGAGTAGTCGGTGCCTAGCTCGGTGAAGTTCGCGGCTCCGTCACCTCCTTCGGTATCTACGGTATAAAGAAAATATATGCGCTATCGTAAATACCAAGGGGTGCACAAAAAGTATTCCAAATATTTTTCAAATAACTCTGATAAAAAACTAGACAAAATTTTAAAGAGAATAGAAAAAGAATCAATCAAAAATACCTTTTTGTTTAAAAGTTATAAAGGTTTTTGCCCAGGGACTCATCTGTAATGAAACAGAAAATTTCCAGGGGCTAGCTTACAAAAACAGAAAACGACTCGAATAAGAATGCGCCGACCCAGCGGGAAAACGTATTTGGCAGAAGACGTTTTCAGAAAACACTTCGCTTAGACAGGAGAGAGAGGCTGACAGGCGGGTCCCGCCCGTCAGGTTTGAATATACGAACGGGGCGGCAGATTTCGCCGGTGCCCGTGAGCCGCGGTGGTCGCCGGCGGCGATCCACGGCGAGGCAGGAAGATTGGAGGGTACCTCCGTGTTCAGGGCGCCATTCCACGTCGGTTGGTGGTGGTGGTGGTCGCCGGCGAGTACCACGTCGATGGCGAGCCTGGCTCCGGCGGACGGCGGCTCGGGTGGTTGCGGACTTCGTCAGAGAGAGCTGTGAAGATCAAATTGAGGAGGGGGTTAGGCTTTTGTTAGCTAGAGGGGGTAATGGACGGGGTTTGGGCGCGGAGACGGCCTCACCGGAGTGAATCGAGCTGGTGACCGAGGCGGAGCAAGGCGGCCGGAGTCGAGGAAGAAGGGCCCCTCGAGGCTCTTCTAGTTGCTGGTCGGGGTCCAGTGATGTGGTTGAGGTGTGCGGGGGCGAGAGGGAGCTTAGGGTCGCTATATATAGCTGGCCCGAGGCGGTTGCCGCGAACGGGATAAGTCCAGCGAGTGATTACGGCGGCGCTGTGGTTGGGCAGTGGGATTAGGGGCTTGGGCAATGCCGTTGAGGTCCACCGGTTCCATTTAGGTGCTAATCGGGCTGGGATTTGGTACTAGGGGCGAGTTCGACAAAACGGGACGGCGCGGGCCCGTCGGCGGCAGTGAGCACGTTCCGAGCTTGTCGGGCCACGGCGACGGTGCCACGGGCGTGTGCTGGCATGCATGAGGCCACGCGGAGAGCAAAGGGGCGTCGCCGCCGTTCCGTCCCCTGTCGACCGCCAGGGGAGGTCCCGACGCCGCAGAAGACGCTGGCGAGGGCGGGCCAGCGTGCCACCGACGCCAGGAAGAGGCCAAGTGCGCGTGTGGTGCTCCAGGCAGTAGGAAGAGGCGGCGAGGAACGTGCCAAGTGCACTGTGAGCATGTGTCTGAACCTCTGACGAAGAAAACGACACTGAAATCTGAATTTTCTGAATTTGCAAAGGAACAGTGCAGCTCAGGTGTTCGACAGAATGTTTTTGGCCTCTGGGGATTTTTCCTTGAGCTGATTTTTGGTGGAGTGGCTTCTCATTGCTCCAGTAGCTGCCTGATTTTTGGTGAAATTTTTGGAGAAGTGTAGGTATGAATTTCACCAAATTTGGCAAATTTGGTCCAAACTTGTAGAGACTGAATTTTGAAAAATTTGAAAAGAGAAGAAGTGGATCAAGATGGTTCTGGGTTGTGGGTACAAAGGACTATCCAGGAGAGTTGGTTTGAGGTCAAAACTCAAATGCAAAAGGGTACTTGCTTTGAAAAACTCTCAGGCTCCAAATAATTTTCAGAAATGATTTGAGTGAAAAGAAAATTTGGATAAAATTCAAAACTTGCTTGGATTAGTTGGGACAGAGAACTTAGGTTGTTTACAAGGAGGAGGGGAGGTTTTGGTGGGGTTTTACCACATGGGCAAAATACAAAGTCATGGGTGGTTTTCAAGATATGAAAATCCCAAGTTTTTCATAGAGTTTCTTTTTAAAAGAAAAAGATTAAACTCCCAAAATAAATTTGAGAGGGAACCAACAGAGAAGAAGTTTCAAAAGATCAAACACCACAGCTTGAATAAAAATAAAAACCTTGCCAAAGAAAAGAAAGTTTTTAAGAGGAAGGTTTTCTGGAAAAAATTTAAATGGCCTCTTTTCAAAAACCACAAAGTTTTTGCTGAAAACCAAATAATTTTTTTTTGGAGTGTCACAGATTTGGAGTACCACTTATCTGTCGAAATCTTTCATCATTCACTTAAAACAGTCGATTGATCATACATTGAGTACCATATAACATGAATTACCTATGCAAGTCGAAGAAGGATTGGCCGGTGCTGCTGGCTGGCATCAAGTTCAATCCCATGGATCAGGAGCTGATCCAGCACCTTGAGGCCAAAGTGAGTGCTGACAGCGCGAGATTTCAGTCTCTCATTGATTTGTTCATACCAACCATCGATAGTGAGCACGTCATATGCTACACCCAACCTGAGAAACTTCCACGTAAGACACTGATCGGCCCTCTACTTGCACAAACATATTCCTTTGTTTATAGCTCTATTTTTCTTTTTAGACGCAGACCTGGTGAAGCAATTACAATTTGACAGTTAATAAAAAGTGAAACAAGTGACTCCAACATGCCAAAGATGTTATGAAAATGCCAACTAGGTACACTAAAACCTATATTCCACAATACTGTAGGTATCACACTGAGTGGCCGCTTCCAGCACAATTCCAGGGCATTCAAAAGGGGCACGTGGACGCGTCGCAAGAAATAGTCGGAGTGCGGCATGCACGCGATGTGGCAGAAGACCGGCAATACCTTGTCGGTGATGGTCAACGGCCGGCAGACGGGCAGCAAAAAAGGTTCTGTTGTTGCACACCAACAAGAACTTCGACCAGCAGAGGACCAACTGGGTGATGCACTAGTACCACCTCTGGGACCTGGAGCAAGAGAAGGAGCGGGAACTGGTCCTCTGCAAGATTTTCTACCAGACGAACACTAGGGCCAGGAGTAAAAAGATTATAAGTTAGTTTGGTATTGGTAGTTGTACTACCTTGTTGTCCGCAAGTTGGTATTGTTGTTAACGATCTTTTGGTATGAACTTGCATTTGCTTCCAACCATCATGCCGAGGGTCGGCGTGGATATAAAGCTAAATCATTTGTTTCAAAACGAATTTTCAGGCACCTGATTTTTATTTGATGGGTAGCATAAGCACCCGCCGTTCGAATTCCCAGTTCTCCAATTTTTTTCAAAACAAGAGCATGCACTTAATATCATGATAAAAAAACTATATCCATGTTGCATCCCAGTTATCACTCTGTACTTGCAGAATTCTCTCGTTTATTGAGCACGTATATTATTTTTTCAGGTCGAGCAAGTTTCAACTGGGCTATAGACTGTCCAGGGTTGGTTTTGTTTTTAATAGGCCTAGCCCATGACGACAACGAGGCACAAAGATCCATCAGGTATCTACTGGCCTCTGGCCCGCCAGTGTTAGTTATATTTTGTCTTACAACATCCGCAGGCAGTTTTTTTACTGAATCAAACACACAGCCCAGTTCTATTTCCCTCTTGAAACACATGACCTATATCCGTTTATAATCTCTACCTATAGTTTTACTAGTTCATATACACGTATCATTATATTGGAAACACATGAAACTCCCTTTTAATATTTACATCCTTATTTTTGTTGTTTTTTACCACCCAGCGCTGATTTTTTACCACTGGTTTTCCCTTAAACCAACTCAATTGTCCCACGTCTTATTTGCTTACAAAAACAAAACAATTTTTTTGGCAAATCAATAAGTTCTTAAAAAATGTTTATCATTTCAGGATTACAACAGTTCTGACTCCACCGAAATATGAAAAATAAGGTTGAAATTTTTGACCGTGGTCCTGGGCAGAAAACGGGCTGTAATAAATTACTTAAGAAGTAGCAAATGGGTTGCAAATTATAAAAAATAGCAAATGGGCTTTATGTTGTCTGCCACAGATTTGGAGGCTGACTTGTGGGCCTACTAAGTTCATGCGTACACAAGGTTTCTCAAAAAAGAAACTTAGTCAACAATTGACTCTACCAGCATCAGACCGTTAGATGTCAATCTAACGGCAATCGTGCTTCTTCAGTCTCTGATCTTCCTGCCCCAGCCGCCCAAACCAGCGCCGCCGGAACCGCCTGCTCCCGCCTCCCGTGGCCGGCAGTGCTGCCGGGCAGGCCTCACGGCCCCATCATACTCCCATCCCTGGCCTGTCTATCCCTCTACTCACCCACACCTCCTGTTATTTTCCGTCGATGGCAGCCGAACTAGTAAACCCTCATACTCTCCACCGCATGGGCAGCCACTGCTGTGTCTTACCCGGCTCCGTGTCGTTCCCTTCGTAGGCCTCGCCGTCGTCCACCGCCCTGGTGCTCTCGGCGCGGCGTGGTCAACGATGTCCATCCAATGACAGTAGTGCTTCTTCAACCTCTGGTCTTCTTGCCCCAGCCGTCCAAAGCAGCGCCGGTCGTGCCGCATGCTCCTTCCTCCTATGGCCGGCTGTGCTGCCGCGGAGGCCTTGCCGTCCCCATACTACTCCCACCGTTGGCCAGGCCATCCCTCCACTCACCCACTCCCCCTGTTATTCTGCGGCGACGGCAGCCTCACACCGCAGCCGAACCAGTGAACCCTCGTACTCCTCTCCGCATGGGCATCCACTGTCGCGTCTTCCCCAGCTCCGTGTCGTCCCCTTCCTAGGCCTCGCCGTCGTCCACCGCCGTGGTGCTCTCGGCGCGGCGTGGTCAATGTGGTCAACGACCGACTTCCATCAGAAGGGTTGACAGCTTGGGCCACGGCAGCCGCAAGAAAGTGCCTCCTTATTACGCGCAAAATAAGTATTCCTCCACCTGACAGCAGGGACCCACCGGACGGGCCACCAGTTGTTCGCGGAAAAAACGTTTCCCCCCTGACTGCTGGGACCCACCGGATGGACCACCGTATTTCGCAAAACAAACGTTTGCCCCTGACTGCTGGGACCCACCGGACGGACCACCATATTTCATGAAAAAAAACGTTCCCCCCGCTGTCAGCTCGGACCCACTGAAAGTGCCTCCTTATTACGCACAGAAAAATGAATACTCCCCTTGCTAGCCGGGACCCACCATGGTGGGAGGCTGACTTGTGGGCATACTAAGTTGACGAGAACGGAGGGTTTTGTCAACTTAGTCAATATGAACGATTCTAGCTCCAGTGACCGTACGATGTCCATCCAACAGCCATCATGCTTCTTCAGTCTCTGCTCTTCCTGCTCCAGCCGCTCAAACAAGCGCCGGCGGGACTGCCTCCTCCCTCCTCCCCACGGCCGGCTGTGCTGCCGCGCATGCCTCACCGCCCCACCGTACTCCCATCGCTGGCCTAGCCATCCCTCTACTCACCCACACCTGCTGTTATTCTCCGGCGTGGGCAGACGAACCAGTAAACCCTCGTACAGTCGTACTCCCCTCCGCGTGGGAAACAACTGCCGAGTCTTCCCTGCCTCCATGCCGTTCCCTTCCTAAGCCTCGCCGTCGTCCACCGCCCTGGTGCTCTCGGCGCGGCCTGGTCAACGTGGCAACATCCGACATGCATCTGAAGTGGACTGTATGTGGAGAGGCTGACAGCTGGGTCCATGACCGCACGCAAGGAAATGCCTCCTTAATGATTCCTCCACCTGACATCAGGGACCCACCGAAAGGGCCTCTGTATTTCAAGAAAAAAATGCTACCACCGCTGACAGCTCAGACCCACCAGCTATATCTTTGCACGCAAGGAAGTGCCTCCTTATTACGTACAAAAAATGAATACTCCCCCTGTTAGCTGGGACCCGGTATAGTGGCATGCTGACTTTTGGGCCTACTAAGTTGACGGGGACGGAGGGCTTTCTCAACTTAGTCAATATGCACGATTCGAGCTCCAGTGGCCATATGATGTACATCCAACGGCCGTAGTGCTTCTTCAACCTCTGGTCTTCATGCTCCAGCCACCCAAACCAGCGTCGGTCGTGCCTCGTGCTCCTGCCTCCCGTGGCCGGCTACGATGCGGCGGAGGCCTCACCACCCCCTACTACTCCCACCACTTGCCAGTCCATCCCCACCCACGCCCCCTGTTATTTTGCGGCGACAACAGCCTCACACCGCAGCCGAACCAGTGAACCCTCGTACTCCTCTCCGTGCGGGCTTCCACTACCGCGTCTTCCCCGGCTCCCTATCGTCCCCTTCCTAGGCCTCGCCATCGTCCACCACCCCGGTGCTCTCGTCGCGGCATGGTCAACGTGGTCAAGGAACGACTTCCACCGGACGTGGACTGTACGTGGAGAGGCTGACAGTTGGGTCCATGGCCGCAGCAAGGAAGTGCCTCCTTATTACGCGGAAAATAATTATTCCTCCACCTGACAGCAGGGACCCACCGGACGGGCCACCGTATTTCGCGAAAAAACATTTCCCCTTGATTGCTGGGACCCACCAGCTACATCTTTGCACTCAAGGAAGTGCGTCCGGGCAAAACAAATGATTCGCCCCCTGACTGCTGGGACCCACCAGCTACATCTTCGCACGCAAGGAAGTGCCTGACAGTCGGGACCCACCTGGTCGAAGCGTACGTAGCATTGTCATTCTGGTCGCGAATGTGTACGTACAAATATACTGGTGGATGTAGAGGCGCGCACGTGTCGTAGTAGAGGCGCGCACGTAGCACGTACATGTACGTACAGCGGCCAGGGTGCAAGAAAGAAAATACAGCCACGTATGTGTACATACAGGCGGGCTCTCGAACGCCTATTCGCGCATACGTATGGCGAGGCCTCATGTTCATGGGGAGGCAATGGAATGCCTCGTGTTCATGTGGAGGCAACGGAATGCGTCGTGTTCATCGGGAGGCAACAGAACGCGTGGGAGCCAACCGGCTGGGTCGGAACGGAATGCGTGGTCGTGTTCATCAGGAGGGCTTGGACGGAACATGCAATGGAAACGAGGCCTGGCGTACCGCACAACGGAGGAAACGGACCTCCTACGTTTGGAACGGGGTCCTGTTGATCGGGAGGGGTGTGGCGTACCGGAAAACGGAGGAAACGGACCTCCTACGGTCGAAACGGGGGTCCTGTTGATCGGGAGGGGTGTGGTGTACCGCAAAATGGAGGAAACTGACTTCCTACGGTCGAAACGGGGGTCCTGTTGATCTGGAGGGGTGTGGCGTACCGCAAAACGGACGAAACGGACTTGTGTTGGAGCGCTACGGTCGAAACGGGGGTCATCTTCATCGGGAGGGGTGTGGCATACTGCAAAACGGGACTCCACGGGATAATGTTCATCTCAACCGTCGACCTCCTCCAGCCTCCACGGGCAACCGTCGACCTCCTCTAGCGTCCACGGGCTCTTGTTCATCCAGCCTCCACCGCGCGCTACTCCACCGGCTACTGTTCAACCACCCCTCCACCATCTACTGTTCATCCAGCCTCCATACCATGGGGTCCTATTCAACCACCCCTCCACGGCCACCCCTCCACCGTCTACTATTCATCTAGCCCTCCACACCACGAGGTCTTGTTCATCCAGAGGCAACACCACGGCTCGCTGTTCATCCACCCCCCCCCCCCCCCCCCCGCAACGCTCACTGTTCATCCAATCGATCGGCTTCAGTTAGCAGAGTAGCGAAGGAATCGCTCGATCTGGTTCAGTTAACAACCATCGATCTCGCTTGGGTTCAGTAACACGTAGCCTGCAGTGCAATCGCTCGGGTTCAGTTAGAGCCCAACGCCTCGCTCAGGTTCAGTTAGAGCCAACGCCTCGCACACACGCGCGTACCTTTACGAGAGAAACGTGTATCACTCAACCCCCGACCTCCCACCGTAACCGGGAAGTCCCCGAAATTTTCCTCCCCCTCGCTTCTACCACGGTTTTTTCCGTCATGGACGGCCCAAAGAATGTCATGCAGCTGCGTCTCCAGCCCGCCCAGGACGAAAAGCCCATTTTCAGTCATGATTTTTAGTCATCGAAGTAGGAGCCCACCACACCTATGATGATACCGGGTTTTGTCACAATTATTGTCATAGAAGTGTCATATGTATGACAGAATTTTTTTCTGTTCGGCCCAAAATGTCACGGATGTGTCTTTTTTTTTGTAGTGAGTAGGCCAAACGAAACTGATAATTCGAAGAGACTTGCAAAGATAACTCAATCACACATAAAAGAATTCAGAGGAGATTAAAATATTTCTCGTAGATAAACTTGATCATAAACCCACAATTCATCGGATCTCGACAAACACATCGTAAAAAGAGTTTACATCAAATAGATCTCCACAAGAGAGGGGGAGAACAATGTATTCAGATCCAAAAAGAGAGAAGAAGCCATCTAGCTAATAACTATGGACCCGAAGGTCTGTGGTAAACTACAAACAACTCATCGGAGGGGCTATGGTGTTGATGTATAAGCCCTCCGTGGTCGATTCCCCCTCCGGCGGAGCGCCGGCGAAGGCTCCAAGATGGGATCTCGCGGATACAGAATGTTACTGCAGTGGAAATTGTGTTTCGTTGGCTCCCTGGATGTTTTCGGGGTACGTAGGCTTATATAGGAGGAAGAAGTATGTTGGTGGCTGCCCGAGGGGCCCACAAGACAGGGGGCGCGCCCTACCCTCTCGTGGCCGCCTCGGCTGCTTCTTGACTTGCACTCCAAGTCCTCTAGATCACGTTCGTTTCAAAAATCACGCTCCCGAAGGTTTCATTCCGTTTGGACTCCGTTTGATATTCCTTTTCTTCGAAATGCTGAAATAGGCCAAAAAAACAGCAATACGGGCTGGGCCTCCGGTTAGTAGGTTAGTCCCAAAAATGATATAAATATGTAAAATAAAGCCCATAAACATCCAAAATGGGTAATATAATAGCATGGAACAATCAAAAATTATAGATACGTTGGAGACGTATCAGGGACCCACCTGGTCGAAGCGTAAGTAGCATTGTCGTTGTGGTCGTGAATGTGTACGTACATACTGGTGGATGTAGAAGCGCGCACGTGTCGTAGTAGAGGCGCACACGTAGCATGTACACGTAGGTACAATGGCCAGGGTGCAAGAAAGAAAATACGACCACATACATACATACGGGAGGGGTCTCGAACGCCTACTCGCACATACGTACGGCCAGGGCTCGTGTACATGGCTGGGTCGGAACAGAGAAACTGCGTCGTCGTCATGTTCTTGGGGAGGCAACAAAATGCGTCGTGTTCATCGGGAGGCAACGGAATGCATCATGTTCATCGGGAGGCAACAGAATGCGTGGGAGCCAACCGGCTTGGACAGAACAGGCGATGGAAACGAGGCCTAGCGTACAGTAGAACGGAGGAAACGGCCTTGTGTTCGACCGGCCACGTTCGAAACGGGATCTTGTTCATCGGGAGGGGTCAGGTGTACCATAAAATGGAGGGAAGGGACCTCCTACAGTCGAAACGGGGTCCTGTTGATCAGGAGGGGTGTGGCGTGCCACAAAACGGACGAAACAAACTTTTGTTGGAGCGCTACGGTCGAAAAGGGGGTCCTGTTCATTGGGAGGGGTGTGGCGTACCGCAAAACGGGACTCCACGGGATACTGTTCATCTCCACCGTCGACCTCCTCCAGCCTCCACGGGCTACTGTTCATCCACCGCCGACCTCCTCCAGCCTCCACGGGCTTCTGCTCATCCACGTGCTCCTATTCATCCAGCCTCCACCGCGTGCTACTCCACCGGCTACTGTTCAACCACCCCTCTCCACGGGTTCCTATTCAACCACCCCTCCACGGGCTACTGTTCATCCACTCCTCCACCATCTACTATTCATCGAGCCCTCCACGGGGTCGTCCTATTCATCTAGCTCTCCACGGGGTCCTGTTCATCCAACCCCAACCGACTTGATCGCGGTCCTGTTCATCCAGAGGCAACGCCACGGGGTCCTGTTCATCCATCCCCACCACTCACTGTTCATCCAAACCCCCACGCAACGCTCACTGTGCATCCAGAGGCAGCATCGATTGGCTTTAGTTATCATCAGTAGCGAAGGAATTGCTCGATTGTGTTCAGTTAACAGCAATCGATCGATCGCTCAGCTTCAGTAGCCTGCAGTGCAATCACTCGGGTTCAGTTAGAGCCCAACACTTCGCTCGGGTTCAGTTAGAGCCAACGCCTCGCACACACGCGTGTACGTGTACGAGAGAAATGCGCATCGCTTGTCCCTCGACCACCCACCGTAACCAGGAACTCGCCGAAATTTTCCTCGCCCTCGCTTCTACCATGGTTTTTTCCGTCATGGACGGCCCAAGGAATGTCATGCAGCTGCGTCTCCGGCCCGCCCAGGACGAAAACCCATTTTTTGTCATGATTTTTTGTCATAGAAGTAGGAGCCCACCACATCTATGATGATACTGGGTTTTGTCACAATTATCATCATAGAAGTGTCATTAGTATGACAGAAAGTTTTTTCGTTCGGCCCAAAATGACACGGATGTGTCTTTTTTTAGTGGGGGTAGTGGGAAAGGCGAGAGCAGACGATCCCACTCCCCCACGTTCAAACCAGGGGCTATAAATTGGGGCGAGGGGGCAGTGGACATCATTCTCGCTCTCCCTGCCCTGCCTTTTCGCCCTTGCTCTCCCTCTTGCGACCAACGCGCTGCGACGCCCGCTGTTTCGAGCAGAGCTCAGTCGTCGTCCATCTTCTTCTTTTCTCTCGCCTCTGTCGATGGCGCTGCCGTCGGGCTCTTGGATGGGCTCGACCATCACCGTCGAGGACATCGCCCATTTCCGCTTGTCCCGACGCTTGCTGCGGGAAATGGAGGTTGCCATGCGCCTACCGCGTGGTGAGCAGAGGCCGCAGCCCCAGGGGACGGAGCGCGTGGTCTTCCTCCCGCACTTCGTGCGCGGGTTTGGGCTGCTGGCGAGTACCTTCTTGCGCACGTTCCTGGAGTTCTTCGGGCTCCAGCCCCACCATCTTGGCGCCGGCGCCATCGTCCAGTTGTCGGGCCTCGTCATCCTCTCCAAGGGGTACCTAGGGGTCGAGCCCACGATCGATCTCTGGGCGCGCCTCTTCTCCCTGAAGCAGCAGGGGCTGACGGCCGGGGAGTTCGCCGATTGTGGTGCCGCCGTCATCTCGAAGCGGTCGGGGGCGGAGTGCCCCAAGATTCTGCTGGAGGATTCTGCTAAGAAGTGGAAGAATTCCTTCTTCTACGTCCGCAACCTGGGCACGGACCGCATCAAACTTCCGGCCTTCGCCATCGCGCGGCCGCGGGCAAAGATGAACTGGGGTTACTAACCCAGGAACCCGTCGTAGGAGATTCTCAATCTCTGCGAGCGGGTGGCGGTGATGAAGACGCGGGAGGGGCTCACCGGCACCGACCTCCTCGCCACCTTTACCACGCGCCGGGACCTTCTGCTACAGTGGCGCTCCTGCCTCATCTGCGAGATGGCCGGTCTTCAGGACCCCAATCGCATGGGGGCGGTGTGCCTGTCGGCTGACTAGATTGCGCGTCGCGTCAACGATATCTCCAAGGCCAACCTAAGGGAGGACTGGCGGTTCGGCATGGCGTCGTACAACCATTCGAATCTGGCGCCTCTAGTGAGTCTTTGGTCGACGTCGGTGCTGGGTGCCGTGCGCGTAAGTCTCACCCTTCTTCCTTCCTTTTCATGCTTGTTGGGTCGTGGAACACGACGCGGTGCAGATGACGCTGACGCGGATTGTCGATGCAGCGACGTTGGGCGGTGGAGGCGGCGGCGTGGGCGGAGCCGGGTCGTCGCGAGGGGCGGCGTCGAACCGGCCTCACGGGAATGACAGCATCACGTCACGGCCCCTGGTCGCGAAGCGCGCGACGGACCCGGCCGGGAGCGCGAGGCCAGGCAAGAAGAAGCACGGTGCCAGGCAGGGGAGGTCGGCCCCCGTCCTGGTCCTACAAGGGTCAGTTTCTTCTTCTATCTGCGTCGGAGTAGTCGAGCCGACTTTGCATTTTGTTCATTTCATCTTTTTCTTCAGGTCACCGATCGCGCAGGCGAGGGCGGCGGTGGATGCCGTGGCCGTCGAGGAGGCCGCATTCCGGAGGAGCCGGTCGGGCCCCGTCGACCAGGACGAGGAGGAGGAGCCGGCCGATCCGGACCTCGGCCTGGACGCGACCTACGCAAAAGGCCTGGCCTGGCGGGATAGGAACAGGGCCGAGGCGGAGCTGGAGGCGGCATCAGTCCGGGCCTGGACCGATGCTGCAGCGGCATGGGCGCGAGCCGGCGAGAAGCTGGCGTGGGGCAAGATGCCAGAGGGCACGGTGGTGGCGGCGACGGTCCTCGAGCCGTCGTCGGTGAGGGAGCGCGGCAGAGGAGGCCGGGCTGACGTAGTGGTCCTCGACTAGGAGGTCATGGAGGTGGAGGACGACACCCTGCCGCGAGTCGATGCTGTCAAGCGGGCGGGGGTCGACGGAGGAAGCGATGGCGCCGTCTTGGGGGAGGCGCCATGGGTGGCGCCGGAGGGGATGTCGCTGGCGTTGGAGGAGGCACCGCGGGTGGTGGCGCCGCAGGCCACCCCGGCTGCTGAGTCGGTGGTGCTGTCGCAGGCCATCCCGGCGTCTGGGTCGTCGGTGGCGCCAGAGAAGGCGCCGGAGAAGATGCTGGCCGTGTCGGGAGCGGCCAGTGGGGAGCATGCCCGGTTGCCCCGGCAGGGGGAGTCAGGCCGCCGCATCGCAGCCGGCATGGAGGCGGTGGTGGTCTTTGGGATCCAGACCCAGCAGGAGGCGGGGATGGTCGCCGTCAGCCGCCGTCTGTGCGGGCGGACGAACCGGCTCGAGGCCTTCGCCCAGGCCGAGGTGGAGCGGACGCGGGATCTGGAGCGCATCATGCTGGTAAGCTTACTCTACAGCTTCTTCTTTGTGGGGCGCGCTAGCGCACCCACTTGGTGTAGCCCCCGAGGTTCGAGGCAACTACGTAGTAGTTGGGTCGAATCTTTAGAATGTAGCCCCCGAGGTTCTGATCGCTGCCGTTTTTCAGCAACTCGACACCTACCGGGTCGGCACCTCCAATCGCCTTCTGGGCAAATAACGGGAGCTCAAGGGTCAGCTCGCCGCCAAGGAGGAGGAGGAGCTCCGCGTCTCCACAGGTATCTTCGTGCGCTTTTCTAGTGGGGGCGCGCTAGCGCCCCCACTGGGTGTAGCCCCCGAGATTCGGGCCAACTGTGTAACAGTTGGGCCAAATCTTAAGTCTTGCTCTTTCCTTTTCTGAATCTTCCTTTTTGCAGCCGAGGTGTTATCTCGGCAGATCCGGCTGCTCCGGGCAGATCATCACTATGACCGGCTTGTCGCCGACACCGGCCGTCTCGGGGCCGAGGTGGCGCAGGCAAAGGCGGAGGCGTCCCGGCGGTCGCTTGACGAGGCCAACGAGCTGTGGGAGCAGTTGGCGGGCCACAAGAGCCGTCTTGAGGCCGAGGTGGAGCTCCTTAAGGCGGAGGCCGCCAAGGTGGTGGAGGTGCAGCGGGTCCTGGTTGAAGTGGACCAGCAACGCGGCAGGCTGGCCGACGACAAGGGCCAGCTTCAGGCCGAGGTGGAGCGCCTGAAGAAGCTGGCCACCGCAGTGGAGGGGTCCGTCGGGACGAGGCCCGCCGTCGCGAGGCATTCGAGAAGGCGACCGAGGACAAGGACGCCGAGTTGAAGGCAACTCTTTCCAAGGTGGCCAACTTGGAGAGGGCGCTCCAGGTGCGCGACCGCACCATTGATCGGGAGCGGCACGGTACGTTGCTTGATGTGCAGCACCTGGAAGAATCCTTCTCCAGTAAGTGCTTTTCTTGAGTTTTGCCGGGTTGGGATCCGGCTTTTCGTCCTTCTTGTCCTTTTTCCTGACTTGTTTTGTTTTCTGACAAGGGCCTTCCCGAGACGCATCAGCTGGCGGAGGAAGCCGTCCGCTTCCAGCGCGACCCGTTGGGGGCTGTTTGTTCCGGGACCGACCCGCAGGTGGCGTGGACCTTCCTGAAAATCATGACCGCCATCGAGGCCTCCCTGCGGGTCCTGGGTGAACAGATGGGGCGGCTGTCCCAAGCTGGCACAGCGATGACGGTGACCCTTTGGCCGGACTCCTTGCACCGAGCAGCTACACACGACTGGTCCGCTGGCTGGAGATGGGGCCAGACCGGCTCCACGAGTGGCGCGTCTCCGCGGCTCGTGCTAGTGACGAGATGGCGCTCCGGTTTGTGTTGTCTTGGCATCCAGAGCTGTAGCTGGACGTGCTGATGGGCCAGCAGGCTGGCTCGGAGCAGCAGCTGCAGGAGCAGGACGGCCGGATTGCCTCCTCGGCCAGCTACATCACCGAGTTCGTCTTCCACGATGAGTTCCACCCGAGGCGGGCGGAAGATGGCGGAGTCATGGCCAATGACGACTACGGCCTGCTTCTTCATGACCCGGAGGGCAGCTCCGAGGAGACGTGAGTCTACCACGATGGGGGTGTCGAGATGACGGTGTCGGTGTACTAGAGTAGGGGTACCCTAGTGTCGGTGTAGTAGAGTAGGGGTACCCTAGTATCCCAAACTTGTGCACGGGTAGTTGCAGCACCCCGCGGCAGGGCCTGCCAGGTCAACGCCAAGGCCCTCTGTGGCTCTTCAGAAAACAAGACCCCGGCAAGAGGAGCTTGCCAGGAAGCCATTCAAGAACAAAGTATTTAAGATGAGAAGACAAGGCCCCGGCAAGAGGAGCTTGCCGGGAAGAGACAAGACCCCGGCAAGAGGAGCTTGCCGGGAAGGCCAACCACGGCACCTCAAGAAACTTGCCGCGACGCACCGCGCGTCCCGGCAAGGTCCGGCGAGCGACAAGCTTCCGGACGCGACAAGATGACGACCCCGACAAGGTACTTGCCGGGGGCCAGTTGCCACTCTGTGCCCGCGCTCTAGCGCATCCGCCTGTGTGTCGCCCTGAGGCTTTCTCAGGGGCGCGTGGCGGGAGCCTGTGCAGCCAGGGGTACGTGGTGGCTAGTGGGGATGAAGAGGAGGCCATCGTGGCGAACGGTGGCGCTCCTAACAGTCACTTTTTACACTGTTTAGGCGACTCAGACGGGCATTCAATGCCCTTGTCTCCTGCCGTCAGAGTTAGGTAGGATACACTGTGTCCACAGTAGCGGTAGTTGTACCTACCGCACTCTTTTTCCATTTTTACCCCTCTAGCCTACGTTGCCACCTGTTGGTGACCCCTTGAGCGTATAAAAGGAGGCCCATGCGCAACGTAGAAAGGGTTCGACTCATTCGAAGCTAGCACACTCCCACGCTCGGTCTTGTAGCTCATCTCGCTCCCGAGCAAGAACACCCAATACAATCAAGCAGCAGTAGGAGTGTTATCTCTCCGGAGAGCTCCGAAGCTGGGTAAACTGCTCGTGCGTACTGCCTCGATCCGCTCTTCGTGTGGCCTCCGCCCTTTGCCGAACCGAAAGGGGCTCGGTCCCCATAGGTATCCGTGGATCAGCTTCCCCGACATCTTTGGGGTGCCAGGTAGGGGGCGTCGAGTTCGTGTGAACCCGATCCGGCGTGCGCACGAGCTAGATCTTCATCGTCTTCATCATCTTCGTCAACATGCCACCGAAGAAGAAGGCTTCGGGGGCAACAGCCCCGTCTGCGTGGCTTCCACCGCCTCCGGAGCAAGCGGATGGTGGAGTGGACGCCGGCGGAAGAACGGACATCGACAAGGGTGCCCACAGCGCTGCCAAGTCCAAGGACAAGGCCGCGCAGACCTCGGCGTCCATACGCGCACCGCGCCCATCTCAAGAAGTGCGGGACCAGCAGCGTCATGGCGTTCGCAGTGCCATACGTCCGCTGGCCCAAGATCAAGCTGGTGGTTCTCGTGGCGTCCAAGACCAGCATGCACGCCAGCATGCTGGCCCCATCGAGGTGCGGTCGCCTGGAATGGACGCGGCTCCTTCTAACGTGGTTAGGAGTCCGAGCATGTCCCGCTCCTCGCACCGTTCACCTCTGTCGCCCACCACGCCGACGGAAGCCTTGGCGCGGGCCCAGCTACTCCTAGATTACCCTCCAACGGCGGACAAGACCGACGAATGGAGGGCCACTATCCAGAGTCTCATCGGCTTCGCCAACGGCGACACTGCGCGGCAACCAAGCAACTCGCTGCCGCGGCAAGACTGCCGGATGCGAGCCGGTGGCGACAAGACCGATGGGGGTGCAACTTCCATGCACTCTCCGCCAAAAAGGCCAAGATCGCCGACTCGCTGGATCCACCCCGACAGCGGCTCCACCGCATCATCAGATGCACGAGCTCGTCGCAACCAGCGCCAAGTTCTCCACAAACGGCAACAAGAGGATGCTCGTACTCGCATCGAGCGCCGAAGAGAAGCGCGGCGTCAATCTGACCAGCGCGCTGGGCCCTCTGTCGACATGCACGCGCTGGGGGAACCAGGCAACTTGCCGTACGCGGTAGGTTGCCCTGCCTTCACCAATGAGCTGCGGCAGGTCCAGTGGCCCAGCAAGAAAAACTTCAAGCCAGACGTACCGGAGAAGTACGACGGCAAGTCGCATCCGTCGGAGTTCCTCAGCATCTACACCATCGCGGTGCAGGCTGCTGGGGGGCGGGACGACAAGATCCTTGCCAACTACTTCCCACTAGTACTCAAGCCCAACGTTAGGTCCTGGCTCATGCACTTGCCGGACAACTCCATCTCCTCTTGGGCGGATCTGTGCCATCAGTTTGTCGGCGCCTTTACAGGCGGCCACAAGCCACATGGCCAAGAGAGCGATCTTCATCTGCTCGCCCAGAAGGAAGGAGAGTCCCTGCGCAAGTACATTCAGAGATTCAGTCGTGTACAGCACAACATCCCAGACGTCCACCCTGCCGTGGTCATCAGCGCGTTTCATCAGAACGTGCGAAACCGCAGGATGAGGGAGGAGATGGCGATGTGCAAGATCAGAGACGTCGCCGAGCTTTATGCCCTGGCCGACAAGTGTGCACGTGCCGAAGAGGGGAGGAGGCTCCCCGGAGAGGATACAGGAGCAGGAGGATCTGACAGTGAGGATGTCGTCCCGGCAAAGAAAGGCCGGCGGCGGAACAACAGAAGGAGGAAGGGCAAGGAAGTGCTAGCTGTCGAGCAGTCCGGCAACGGAGGTGGCGACAAGGAAGCCAAAATTGGTGGCTCCGGCAAGGAGGCCCAGCCCGTGGCGGCCGCCGACAAGCAGGACAGCTCCGGCAAGCAGTATTGCAAGATCCACCACACCAAGGGCCACGATCTCCAGAGCTACAAGAAAGTTCAGCAGCTTGTCGAGCTGCAAAAAGCTGAATACGAGCGACGCGACAAGGAGAAGGCCCAGGAAGGTGCTGGAGGAGCTGGCAAGAAACGCCCCGGCCGGGGAGGACGCCGCGGCAAGGCCAAGCAGCGGCAGGGAGATAGGCCTCCCCATGGCCGCGACAAGGATGAAGACGACGACGATGACGAAGACATGGATGATGATGAGGCCGATGAGCAGGAATTTCAGAAAGCCACAGAGGTCTTGTGCATTGACGGAGGTGCCTCTCTGCATACTTCGCATCGCCAACTCAAGCAGTGGATGTGGGAGGTCAATGCAGCAGAGCCATCCATAGAGTCATGCAAGCCTCTGAAATGGTCCAGCACGCCTATCATCTTCGATATTGAGGATCACCCTGATCGCATAACTGCGGTCGGGTGCTTGCCGATGTTGGTTTCACCAACTATCCGCAATCTCAAGGTCATGAAGATGCTAGTTGACGGCGGGGCCGACTTGAATCTGATCTCCTCCGCGGTCCTCCAGAAACTCTAGATCCCCGACAGCGAGCTCGAAGAGACCAGCACATTCCAAGGAATCAACCCGAGAAGGAGCAAGCCGAAGGGGAAGATCACGCTGCCGGTCACATTTGGCAGCGAGCTCAACTTCAGAACTGAGAGGGTCACATTTGACGTTGCCGACTTTCCATTGCCCTACAATGGGATCCTTGGCCGTCCAGCGCTCGCCAAGTTTATGGCAGCCTCTCACTATGCCTACAACATGCTCAAGATGCCAGGCCCGATAAGTGTCATCTCTGTCCCTGGCGACAAGAAAGATGCCCTTATCTGCGCCGACAAGATTTACCGGGAAGCAGCAGCGGCAGCTGATCGCAAGACACTTGCCGCTGAAGCTCCCGGGGGGAAGAAGAAGACCAAGTCCGGCAAGAGCTCTCATGCCCACTCCGGCAAGCGCACCTCTTCGGAGTGCTGCGCTACCATCGAGGACGCACCATCGAGCTCCACCGGCAAGTGTAAGAAGACGATGGCAGCTGCACCAGAGACCAAGAAGGTGTCCGCCAAGGAGGACGGCACTGGTGGTACCTTCACCATTAGTGCCACCCTCGACCCAAAATAGGAAAGCGCACTCATTGCTTTCCTGCGGGCGAATGTCGACGTGTTTGCATGGCAACCGTCTGATATCCCCGGTGTTCCCAGGAAAGTAATTGAGCACCACCTAGCCATTTGTCCTCATGCGCGGCCCGTCAAGTAGAAAGTCAGGAAGCAAGCAGTGGAGCGCCAAGAGTTCATTGCAGAAGAAATCAGGAAGTTGGAAGCAGCAGGCCTTGTCAGAGGTGTGCTCCATCCCACGTGGTTGGCCAATCCTGTAGTCGTGCGCAAAGCTAACGGGAAATGGAGGCTTTGTATAGACTTCACTGATGTCAATAAAGCTTGTCCCAAAGATCCATTTCCCTTGCCGCGCATTGACCAGATTGTTGACTCCACAGCCGGATGTGATTTGCTTTCATTTCTTGATGCATATTCAGGATACCATCAGATCTTCATGGCAGAAGAGGATGAGGAGAAAACTGCATTCATCACACCATGTGGCACCTACTGTTTTGTACGGATACCCTTCGGATAAAAGAATGCTGGTTCAACGTTCGTAAGGGTAGTCCATGTCGCTTTTGAGCCCCAGATACACAGAAATGTGGAAGCCTACATGGATGATATAGTGGTCAAGAGCAAGGACAGGGCTACCCTGATTCAAGATTTAGAGGAAACCTTTGCAAATCTGCGCAAGATCAACCTCAAGCTCAACCCCGAGAAGTGCGTGTTTGGAGTCCCTTCCGGCAAGCTTCTCGGGTTCTTTGTGTCTCAGCGGGGGATTGAAGCCAACCCCGACAAGATCAAGGCCATTGAGCAGATCGAAGCACCGAAGCGCGTCAAGGATGTGCGAAGGCTTGCCGGTTGCGTGGCTGCTCTCAGCAGGTTTATCTCTAAGTCTGCTGACCGCGCCCTGCCATTTTTCAAAATATTGAAAAAGGCAGGTCCAATAAAATGGACTCCGGAAGCGGAGGTTGCGCTGCAGGACTTGAAGAGGTACCTGTCCTCCACTCCGATACTTGTCGCACCTAAGCCACAAGAGAAGTTGCTGCTGTATCTAGCGGCAACCAATCAAGTGGTTAGTACTGCGTTAGTAGCGGAGAGGGAGGCGGATGATGAGCCAGCAACCGCGACAAGTGAATCCAGCGACAAGTAGGGGGCTTTTCCGACAAGCTCTGGTCCCGACAAAGATGGATCTGCGCAGGCATGCAAGGAGGTGCAGAAGAAAATGGTGCGGCGCCCAGTTTACTTTGTCAGTTCCCTTCTGCAGGGGGCTAGATCAAGGTACTCTGGCGTGCAGAAATTGCTTTTCGGCCTTCTCATGGCCTCGAGAAAGCTGCGCCATTACTTCCAGGCACACGAGATCACAGTTGTCACTCGCTTTCCGCTGAAGAGGATACTGCAGAATCCAGAAGCAACAGGCAGGATTGTCGAGTGGGCACTGGAACTGTCAAGCTTTGGTCTCAAGTTTGAGAGCACTTCAACTATCCAAAGCAGAGCATTGGCAGAGTTCATAGCAGAGTGGACGCCAACCCCAGACGAAGAAATTCCGGAAACGAGCATCCCCGTCAAGGAGACAAGCAAAGAGTGGCTCATGTACTTTGATGGTGCCTTCTCGCTGCAAGGCGCCGGTGCTGGCGTGCTGCTTATCGCACCCACCGGAGAGCACCTCAAGTACGTAGTCCAGATGCACTTTCCCAAGGAGCAAGCAACAAACAATACTGCAGAGTATGAAGGCTTGCTTGCTGGTCTCAGGATCGCAGCCGACCTTGGGATCAAGAAGCTCATTGTAAGGGGTGACTCGCAGCTTGTCGTCCGCCAAGTAAACAAGAACTATTAGAGCCCATTGATGGAAGCTTATGTTGATGAAGTGAGGAAGCTAGAAGAACACTTTGACGGCCTGCAAATGGAACACGTTCCGCGAGCTCAGAATGACATTGCTGATGGCCTGTCAAAGTGTGCTACACTAAAGTTACCTGTGGAACCAGGGATTTTTGTGCTCAAGCTGACTCAACCATCCGTGACACCATCGACTGGACAGAACAAGAAGAGGAAGTTGATTTCCGGCGACTACTTTCTGGCAGAGCTTCCCGAAGCCGCCACCAAGAAGGTCCCCAAGATCAACACCAAGAGTGTTGAGGAGCAGTCTGCTCCGGTAAGCCTTATGATTTGTTCCGTTGAAGCAGACGCTCCCGACAAGTTTTGCTCCGGCAAGCTTGCCGGGCGGCATCACACTCCGGCTGAACCCCAGGTTCTTGCCGTGGAAGCGGATGTTCCCGCAGCAACAGATATGCCTTTAGTCCTTGTTGTCGAGCCGTAGGCTCCAGCATGGGCGCAGCAGATTGTCCGTTTCCTTCAGACAGGAGAACTTCCCGAAGAGCAAGAAGAAGCGGAAAGAGTAGCCCGGCAGTCAAGTATGTACAAGTTTGTCGACAGCACACTGTACAGAATAAGACTCAACGGTGTGAAATTAAAGTGCATTTGCCGGGAAGATGGACAACAGCTGTTGGCAGAGATACATGGAGGCATATGTGGTCACCACATTGGCACAAGAGCACTTGCCGGCAAAGCATTCCGGCAAGGTTTCTTCTGGCCGACAGCCCTCCAGGATGCAACTGCACAAGTAACCAATTGTGAAGTGTGCCAGTTCCATTCCAAGAAGATACACCAGCCAGCTCAAGCTCTCCAGACGATCCCTTTATCCTGGCCATTTTCGGTCTGGGGGCTCGACATCCTCGGCCCCTTCCCCTGAGCTGTCGGGGGCTTTGAGTTCTTGTACGTCGCCATCGACAAGTTCACAAAGTGGCCGGAAGTGGAACCAGTGAGGAAGGTGACAGCACAGTCAGCAGTCAAGTTCTTCAGGTCGATTGTTTGCCGTTTCGGGGTTCCTAACAGGATCATCACCGACAACGGCACGCAATTTACGAGCCGCACCTTCATGCAGTACGTCCAAGATCTTGGCGCCAAGGTCTGCTTCGCTTCTATTGCTCATCCGAGAAGCAACGGTCAAGCGGAGAGGGCAAATGCTGAAGTGCTGCGGGGCCTCAAGACCAGAACTTTCGACAGGTTGCACAAGTGCGGAAGAAACTGGATCGAGCAGCTGCCGGTGGTTCTTTGGTCGATCAGGACGACGCCAAATCGAGCCACTGGCCAGACACCTTTCGCTCTAGTCTACAGAGCAGAGGCAGTTCTCCCCACGGAACTCATTTACGGGTCGCCTCGAGTGCTCGCTTATGATGAGCTCGAGCAAGAGCAGCTGCGACAAGATGACGCGCTGCTCCTCGAGGAAGACCGTCTTCAGGCTGCTATGCGAGCCGCTCGCTACCAGCAAGCTTTGCATCGCTACCATAGCCGCAAAGTTAAAGCCAGAAGCTTCGAGGAAGGCGACCTTGTTCTTCGGCGTGTTTAGTCCGCCAAGAATTCCAACAGGTTGATGCCGAAGTGGGAAGGCCCTTATCGGGTGAAACGACTCACTAGGCCCGGCGCTGTCCGCCTCGAGACCGAAGATGGCATTCCGGTGAGCAACTCCTGGAACATTGAACATCTTCGTAAGTTTTACCCATAGGGCGCGGTTGCCGGAAGCTTTTCCGGCAACCACCTTTTGTACAAGTCTTGCCGCTGTTGCATGTAATCCTTTGTACAAAGCCGGGCGCAGATCCCGTGCATAAATAAAGCTCATGTGCTTCGCACATCTTGTCGATTTCGTGCTTTCTTTCTTTTTCAAATGTATTATCTGACACTTTGTGCAACACCAAACCCCGGTAAGCAATAACAAGCCGTAAGGTTCCATATCATTATTTTCTTTTTCTTTCTCGTTCTCAAAAAGAAGAAGGTTCCCTCGCCCACAAGGTTTGCCGGGGGGAAGGAGAAGATAATGGTGTGGACCGAGCCGTTCAAGAAAGTTTCGCCTTGCCAAGAAGCGAACGACAGAAAAGCTAAGTTGCCAATGTTTGAGCGATCAGTTTTTAAATTTTTAAGTTATTTTCCTTGAACGACCGCGCTTTGTATGGAAAACCTGTGCGCGAAGGAACCAGCTCACAGCTAGTTGCGCCCTTACTTTGTTTCGAGTCCGCTCAACAACTTAAGTGAGCTGCGACTAGTTGCGACAAGGTTGCTTGTCGGTAGCGGCCACGCCAGCAGGCTGCTGAAGTTCCGCACTCGGCGCTCGCGGCAAGGGTGCCTGCACCGACAAGTTTCCCTAGAAAGCGTAGGGCAGAAACATACAAAGCCAAGAGTCGAGTAAAGGAAGTAACATAGCAAATATTACCTAAGATAGAGTTATATTACAAAAGTAACTTGTCGCGCCTCTAACAAAGTGTTCCTATGACATGACTGGCAGCGACAAGCAAAGCAGAAAACCGACGGCCTAATCTACGCGGCCGCCGTCAACCCTTTTGACCTCGTTCACCCTATTCACAATGGGCGCGACGAGGGCCTTGAGTGCGTCAAGATCAGTGTCAGCCGGCAGCCTCTAGAGGACATTGGTGAGGTTGACGCCTGGGTTGCGGAAGGCCACCTTCACCAGCACTTTCTCCAGAACTCCGGCGCAAATCGAACGCGACTCGTCGGCCAGCTGCTTTGGGATCCTTTCCCGGAGTTGCTGGAGAGCCGTCGCCACACCCTTGAAGAACAGAGTGAGCTTGACGCTAGGCTGGAGGTTCTCGTCGGAGGGATACCCGAAGCCTTACACTCCCAGCTGCGCCAGCTCCTCTTCAATAACTGCAGCAATGTTCACGAGGCCCTCCGTCCAGAGCTCCACAGTATCTCGGAGGAGATTCTGGGTTTCGGCGGCCTTCGTCAGCAGCGCCTCGTTGGCCTTGAGGTTCTTCTTCAAGTCTGCCTCCCGTTTCTTGGCGCCGTCCAGCGTCTCCGTCAAGGTGGACAGCTTCAGCTCCAGATCGGTGTTGGAGTCCTTGGCGGCGCTCAGCTCCCTGCCCTTCTCGGCAAGTTGGACCTGCAGATCACCGTGGGCAAGGGCATCCTTCTCGCGCTCCTGCTTGAGCGCGGCAAGCTCTTCGCCGCCCGCCTTCAGATCTGCCTCCAGCTGCGCGACCCTTACCTCCAACTCCTTCTTGGCGGTCTCGGCAGCTGCAGCCGCATCCCTTGCTTCTTGGAGCGTCCCGCCAAGTTCCTGTTCGCGCGCGGCGAGCTCCTCCTCATGGCTGTCGAGGTTCACCTTCCGCTGAGCCAGCTCACCTTCTCGTGCGTACAGTGTCTCGCCGGTGAGCCGCTGCTGCTCTTCGGCTTCGGCCTTCTCAAGGAGGAAGGCCTTCCGCTCCTCCGCAAGCTGCTCCCGCTCCTCCGCCAAGGCCCGAAGAGTTTCCTGGTGAAGACCCCGAAGCTCCTCCGCGCAATTCTCTATGTCCACGCTCGCCTTCGCGACGAGCGCTTCCCAGGACTCCAGCTTTGCTTGGCGGGCACGGTAGAGCGCTAGCAGCCTCCGTAGCAGCCGCTCCTCCTCAGGCTCGTCGCTGCTTCCCGGCGCGTCGACGATTGACAACCCGGCGGAGGCGAGCACCTCCCCATCCAGAGCTTCTCCTTCCACCCTCGCCCTGGAGCTTGACGCCCAGGGGATCTTGATGAAGATGCCCTCGCCGGCCTTCAGATAGGCGCCGGGCTGGGGCTCCTCGGAGCCTGGCGCTGCGGCGGTGGCAGAGGGATCGGCGGTCGGTGCAGCGCCAGGCGCTCCTGCGGCCTCTGGGCCGTCAGTACGATCGCCGGATCCCCCGCCAACCCCCACGCCGGCAGCCTTGGCGGCCTCGTCGCTGGCGGGATCTTCAGCGCCGGCCTCTTCTTCGGTGGCAGTGGCGTCGCCACACGCGTCCTCCTCGCCGGTGGCCTCGGTCTCCATCGGGTCCGCGGAGGGTGGATCTGACGACCGGAGAAGAAGGAGAAATCAAACAAGCACTCAAGAAGAAAAATAAACAGAAGAACCACAAGAGATATTTCAAGCAAAGAGTTACCTGCGCTGGGTTCCGTGACCATGGGCTCCACTACCGGAGGCTCGTTGGTGCTGCCCCTCGCCGGAGACTCCTCTCTTGCCGGAGATTGTTCCCTTGCCGGGGAACGCTTCCTTGCCGGAGAGTCCGCCCTTGGCGGCGTAGTCGAAGCAGACGACGAGTCGGAGGTGATCACCACGCCCTCCTGATGAAGCAGTTCTGCTCCTGCACAAACAAACCAGCGATCAGATGTCAGCAAAGGAAAAGGGCGACCACGCGCACCCAGAACCAGAAAGTAGACCAAAAACTTACGTTGGGGGCTGCTGTGCGGAGTAGTGGCCGGATCCGGCAAGGTGACCTCGGGTGCGCCTCCCGCCGTCGGAGTAGGCTCGTCCTCGATGGTAACCACCGGAGCCTTGGCCCTCTTCGCCGCCCTCTGGGCCAGAGTCCTGAAAAAGGGAAAGTCCAGGGTGGATCAGATCAGATGCAAGACAAGAATAGCAAGTTGATGAACTACAAGAATAACAAGGGAATCTTACTCTTCTTCTTCCTCCTCGTCGGAGCTGAGCGCGGAGAGGTCGAAGTTCGACCCACCCCCGGCGCGACGAGGTGGAGGAGTGGGATCCCTTGGCCGCTGGCGGGGACTGCAGCGGCGGCCTGAGACGACCCTGATCCTCTTGCTGCCGCGGCGGGAGGCGCTCCCGTGGCAACCGTGCTTGCTGTGGCAGAGCGCGTCGCACGGTGCTGCGGCTGTTGGCCCACTTGCCGCCCTGCTGCGTCCCCGGTCCTGCGAAGGCGCCTCCTCGGCTGCGCTGGGGGCTGCGCTCGCGGCAAGCTCCTCAGAGATGGCGGGCCGCTCGCACCCTCGGCGGGCTCGCTCGATTCGGCGTCAGGCGCGGCGAGCTCTTCTTCCTCTTCGGGCCACTACTGTTCGGCAAGACTCCTCGCCAACGCTGCGTCTCCTTCCTCCACTGTGAACCCAAATTCACCTGCGGCTGCGGCTGCCGCCGCCTCCTCCGCCCTGGTGGTGATGCGCTCCATCTCTTGGTCGGTGGTGTCGCGGGTGAGGAGCTTCTTCTCGTCAGCATTGACCACGACCTCCACTAGGCCGTCGAAGAACTGCTGCACCACGTCGTCGGCAGGTTCTTGCCAAGTGGCGATGATCCCGTGCGAATCGCACAACGGCATCATCGCGCAAATGCGGTCGCGCGAGGAGTTGTTGCACAGAGGAACAACGCCGGCCGACAGCCTGAACCATTCGGGATGTTGTGGGTCGTGCTTGAATGTTTCCTTGAGAATCCCGTCCAGCTCCAGGACAGTGAAATTGTAGTTGAGGCCCGGGCGCAACCTCATGATATCCGCCAGGCCTCCAAATTCCCAGGCGAGTCTCCCTCTCGCCTGCAGAGGGGCGATGCGCCGGCGAAGGTAATTTGCGCCGACAGCGCCTATGGTGAGCCCGGCAAGCCTAAGACGCAGAATCCGGGTGCTGGCGATCTTCAGCTTGTCGTCGTCCACTGACAGGGCACTCCAGTCGTTGCCACACACTGCTGGGGCTTGGCGCAGGGCGGTGAACGGCTGCGGGTTCTCCTCTACAACCCAGCACCAATCTGCTCTCCACTCGTCCCATTTACTGCGGAGCTCCCCCTCCAGATAGGTCTCCTTCTTGCCGGCCCGCGAGATCCAGGCGATCCCTCCGGCAAGAGTCTCTCCTCTCTCGAGACGAAGCATAAAAAAGTGGCGGAAGAGGGCTACGTTGGGGTGGACTCCGACAAAGTTTTCGCATAAGTGGGCGAAAACTGCCATGGTCAAGACGGCATTGGGGGTAAAATCGAGGAGGCGGAATCCGTAGGTGTTCATGACGTTGCAGAAGAAATCAGAGAAGGGCGGGCAGAGCCCGCAGTAGAAGAACACGGCAAAGAAGGGGTACCCGCCAACTGGAGCTTTTTGCGAGGTGGTGGCGGAAAGTACCTTCGTGCGCGGATGCGCACGCGTCTCCGTCGCCCAGAAGAGGTAATACCAATCCCTCAGATCCTTTGCGATGAGCTCGGGGGAGAAGGTGGCCCTTTCCTTCCGCAGCGCCTCGAGCCGCTGCGCTTTGGTCGACTTCACGGCCTTCGCAGTCGTGGTCTTCGCGGCCTTCCCCTTCACGGCTTTCGGAGCCATGGCGGAGGCGGTGGGGGAGAACGACGGCGCAGGTGGTGGCGGCGGCGACGGGGCCGGAGCGCTGCTCTCTTTCGACTTTGGAGGCGGAGGGGAGCGGCGGAGATTTCTGAGAAGGCAACAGCAAGATGGCGAAGGTGGGTAACTGCCTCTGTCCCCTCTGCTTATAAAGAGGGAGGGGACGGATGTTACGCATTGTCAGAATAACGAATACCCCACGATCTCTCCCACGACGCCGCAATCAACGCGTGCCACTCGGGGAGGGCGCGGTGGATGCGGAGTAGGAAACGGCACGACCAGGCCGCGTGTGCCCGTGCCCTGTTTTGGGCCTGGCCCAACAGCGCTCGGCACCGTGTGTGGCCCAGGCCCGGGGGCTCCTGTCGGTGTACTAGAGTAGGGGTACCCTAGTATCCCGAACTTGTGCACGGGCAGTTGCAGCACCCCGCGGTAGGGCCCGCCAGGTCAACGCCAAGGCCCTCTGTGGCTCTTCACAAAACAAGACCCCGGCAAGAGGAGCTTGCCGGGAAGCCATTCAAGAACAAAGTATTTAAGATGAGAAGACAAGGCCCCGGCAAGAGGAGCTTGCCGGGAAGAGACAAGACCCCGGCAAGAGGAGCTTGCCGGGAAGGCCAACCACGGCACCTCAAGAAACTTGCCGCGATGCACCGCGCGTCCCGGCAAGGTCCGGCGAGCGACAAGCTTCCGGACGCGACAAGATGACCACCCCGACGAGGTACTTGCCGGGGGCCAGCTGCCACTCTGTGCCCGCGCTCCAGCGCATCCGCCTGCGTGTCGCCCTGAGGCTTTCTCAGGGGCGCGTGGCGGGAGCCTCTGCAACCAGGGGTACGCGGTGGCCAGCGGGGATGAAGAGGAGGCCATCGTGGCGAACGGTGGCGCTCCTAACGGTCACTTTTTACACTGTTTAGGCGACTCAGACGGGCATTCAATGCCCTTGTCTCCTGCCGTCAGAGTTAGGTAGGATACACTGTCTCCACAGTAGCGGTAGCTGTACCTACCGCACTCTTTTCCCATTTTAACCCCTCTAGCCTACGTTGCCACCTATTGGTGACCCCTTGAGCATATAAAAGGAGGCCCATGCGCAACGTAGAAAGGGTTCGACTCATTCGAAGCTAGCACACTCCCACGCTCGGTCTTGTAGCTCATCTCGCTCCCGAGCAAGAACACCCAATACAATCAAGCAGCAGTAGGAGTGTTATCTCTCCGGAGAGCTCCGAAGCTGGGTAAACTGCTCGTGCGTACTGCCTCGATCCGCTCTTCGTGCGGCCTCCGCCCTCTGCCGAACCGAAAGGGGCTCAGTCCCCATAGGTGTCCGTGGATCAGCTTCCCCGACACCTAGTATCCCGAACTTGTGCACGGGCAGTCGCAGCACCCCGCGGCAAGGCTTGCTGGGTGACCGCCAAGTTCCTCCGTGGTTCCCCTGGAGCCGTTCAAGAACAAAGTATTCAAGACAAGACCCCGGCAAGAGGAGCTTGCCGGGAAGGCCAACCGAGGTATTCAAGCTAAGGAGCCAAGGCCCCGGCAAGAGGAGCTTGCCGGGAAGGCCAACCAAGGCATCTCAAGGAACTTGCCGCGACGCGCCACGCGTCCCGGCAAGGCCCGGTGAGCGACAAGCTCCAGAGCGCGACAAGACAACGACCGCGAGAAGGCACTTGCCGCGACAAGCGACCACTCCGCACCTACACTCCACCACATCCACCAATGTGTCGCCCTGGGGCCTTTCCAGACGCGCGTGGCGAGAGGCTGTCCAGCCAGCGGTGCACGGTGGCAAGCGGCGCTGACAAGATAGCCATCGTGGCGAGCGGTGGCGCCCCTGACGGTCTCTGTTTGCACTGTTTGGGCGACACAGACGGGCATTTAATGCCTTTGTCCCCTGCCGTCAGAGTTAGGTATGATACACTGTATCTACAGTATAGGTAGTTGTACCTACCGCATCTCTTTTTCCATTTTTGCCCTTTGTCTGCGTTGCCACCTGTCGGTGACCCCTTGAGCATATAAAAGGAGGCCCATGCGCAACATAGAGGGGGGTTCGGAAGGTTCGAAGCCAGAACACACACACACACACACTCGCTCTCGAGCGTACTGTAGCGATCAGCGCTCTCGAGCAAGAACACGATATACAACCAGACAAGCAGCAGTAGGAGTATTATCTCTCCGGAGAGCTCCGAAGCTGGGTAAACTGCTCGTGTGTTTTGCCTCGATCTGCTCTTCGTGCGATCTCCGCCCCCGCCGAACCGAAAGGGGCTCGGTCTGCCGGTCCCATAGGTGTTCGTGGATCAGTTTCCCCGACATCTTTGGCGCGCCAGGTAGGGGGCGTCGAGATTGTGTGAACCTGATCCGGCGTTCACACGAGCTAGATCTTCATTTTCTTCATCAACATGCCGCCGAAGAAGAAGGCTTCGGAGGCAGCTGTTCCGTCCGCGTCCGTACGTGCCGTACATCAACCCACCGCCACCGGAGCCAATGGGTGGTGGGGTAGACGCCGGCGGAAGGACGGGCATCGACGAGGGAGATCACGGTGCTGCCGGGTCCAAGGACAAGGCTGTGCAAACCTCGGCGTCCGTACGTGCACCGCGCCCATCCGAGGAGGCGCCGGACCAACAGCGTCATGGTATCCGCAGTACCATGCGTTCGTTGGACCAGAATCAAGCTGGTGGATCTCGGGGTGCTCAAGACCAGCGTGCACGCCAACACGCTGGCACGAGCGAGGCACGGTCGCCCAGACGGGATACCGCTCCTTCTAACATAGTTAGAAGTCCGAGCATATCCCGCTCCTCGCACCATTCGCCTCTGCCACCCAACACTCCAACAGAAGCTTTGGCGCGAGCTCAACTGCTCCTGGAGTACCCTCCAATGGCGGACAAGACCGACGAATGGAGGGCCACCATTCAGAGTCTCATCGGCTTCGCCAACGGCGACACTGCGTGGCAACCAAGCACCTCGCTGCCGCGGCAAGACTGCCGGACGCGAACCAATGGCGACAAAACCAGTGGGGGTGCAACCACCATGCACTCTCCACCCCGAAGGCCAAGATCGCCGACTCGCCGGATCCACCTCGACAGCGACTCCACCGCATCGTCGGATCCATGAGCTCATCGCGATCAGCGCCAAGTTCTTCATGAACGACAGCAAGAAGACGCTCGTACCCACATCGAGCGCCGAAGAGAAGCGCGGCGTCAATCTGACCAGCGCGCTGGGCCCTCTGTCGACATGCATGCGCCAGGGGAATCAGGCGACTTGCCGTACGCGGTAGGTTGCCCTGCGTTCACTCGTGAGCTGCAGCAAGTCCAGTGGCCCAGCAAGAAGAATTTCAAGCCAGATGTATCGAAGAAGTACGACGGCAAGTCGCATCCGTCGGAGTTCCTCAGCATCTACACCATTGCGGTGCAGGATGCCGGGGGACGAGACGACAAGATCCTTGCCAACTACTTCCCGTTGGTGCTCAAGCCCAACGTCAGATCCTGGCTCATGCACTTGCCAGACAACTCCATATCCTCTTGGGCAGATTTATGCGATCAGTTTGTCGGCGCCTTTACAGGCGGCCACAAGCCCCATGGCCAAGAGAGCGACCTTCATCTGCTCGCCCAGAAGGAAGGAGAGCCCCTGCGCAAGTATATTCAGAGATTCAGCCGTGTACAGCACAACATCCCAGATGTCCACCCTGCCGCGGTAATCAGCGCGTTCCATCAGAACGTGCGAAACCGCAGGATGCGGGAGGAGATGGCGATGTGCAAGATCAGAGACGTCAGTGAGCTGTATGCCCTGGCGGACAAGTGTGCGCGTGCTGAGGAGGGGAGGAAACTCCCTGGAGAGAATACGGTAGCAGGAGGATCTGATAGTGAGGATGCTGCCCCGGCAAAGAAAAATCGGCGGCGGAACAACAAAAAGAAGAAAGGCAAAGATGTGCTAGCTGTTGAGCAGTCCGGCAACGGGGGTGGCACCAAGAAAGCCAAAGCTGGTACCTCCGGCGAGCAGACTGTGGCGGTCGCCGACGAGCAGGACGGCTCCAGCAAGCAGTACTGCAAGATCCACCGCACCAAGGGCCATGACCTCCAGAGCTGCAAGAAGGTCGAGCAGCTTGTTGAGCAACAAAAGGCCGAATACAAGCGACGTGACAAAGAGAAGGCCCAGGAAGGTGCTGGAGGAGCTGGCAAGAAACGCCCCGGACGGGGAGGACGCCACGGCAAGGCCAAGCAGCGGCAAGGAGACAGACCTCCCCGCGGCTGCGACAAGGATGAAGATGATGACGATGACGAAGATATGGATGATGACGAGGCCGATGAGCAGGAGTTTTAGAAAGCCACAGAGGTCATGTGCATTGACGGTGGTGCTGCTCTGCATACTTCACACCGCCAGCTCAAGCAGTGGATGCGGGAAGTCAATGCGGCAGAACCATCCGTAGAGTCACGCAGGCCTCTGAAATGGTCCAGCACGCCTATCATCTATGATATTGAGGACCACCCTGATCGCATAACTACAGTCGGGTGCTTGCCGATGTTGGTTTCACCAACTATCCGCAACCTCAAGGTCACAAAGATGCTAGTTGATGGCGGGGCCGGCTTGAACCTGATCTCCTCCGCGGTACTCCAGAAACTCCAAATCCCTGACAGCGAGCTCGAAGAGACCGGCACAATCCAAGGAATCAATCCGGGAAGGAGCAAGCCGAAGGGAAAGATCACGTTGCCGGTCACATTTGGCAGCGAGTTGAACTTCAGGACTGAGAGGGTCACTTTTGACATTGCTGATTTTCCATTGCCTTACAATGGGATACTCGGCCGTCCAGCACTCGCCAAGTTCATGGCAGCCTCTCACTACGCATACAACATGCTCAAGATGCCAGGCCCGATAAGTGTCATCTTGGTCCCTGGCGACAAGAAGGATGCTCTTATCTGCATCGACAAGATCTACCGGGAAGCAGCAGCCGCAACAGATCGCAAGTCACTTGTTGTTGAAGCTCCCGGGGGGAAGAAGAAGACCAAGTCCGGCAAGAGCTCTAATGCCCACTCCGGCAAGCGCACCTCTTCGGAGTGCTGTGCTACCGTCGAGGATGCACCGTCGAGCTCCACCGGCAAGTGTAAGAAGACGATGACAGCTCCACCAGAGACCAAGAAGGTGTCCGCCAAGGAGGACGGTGCTGGTGGTACCTTCACCATCAGTGCCACTCTCGACCCTAAATAGGAAAGCGCGCTCGTTGCTTTCCTGCGGGCGAACGTCGACGTGTTTGCGTGGCAGCCGTCTGACATCCCCGGTGTTCCCAGGAAATTAATCGAGCACCATCTTGTCGTCTGTCCTCATGCGCGGCCCGTCAAGCAGAAAATCAGGAAGCAAGCAGTGGAGCGCCAAGAATTCATCGGAGAAGAAATCAAGAAGTTGGAAGCAGCAGGCCTTGTCAGAGGAGTGCTCCATCCTACGTGGTAGGCCAATCCTGTAGTCGTGCGCAAGGCCAACGGGAAATGGAGGCTTTGTATCGACTTTACCGATGTCAATAAAGCTTGTCCCAAAGACCCATTTCCCTTGCCGCGCATAGACCAGATTGTTGACTCCACAGCCGGATGTGATTTGCTTTCATTTCTTGATGCATATTCAGGATACCATCAAATCTTCATGGCAGAAGAAGATGAAGAGAAGACCGCATTCATCACCCCATGTGGCACATACTGTTTCATACGGATGCCTTTCGGGTTAAAGAATGTTGGTTCAACATTTGCAAGGGTAGTCCATGTCGCTTTTGAGCCACAAATACACAGAAATGTGGAAGCCTACATGGATGACATAGTGGTCAAGAGCAAGGACAAAGCAACCCTGATTCAAGATTTAGATGAAACCTTTGCAAATCTGCGCAAGACCAACCTCAAGCTGAACCCCGAGAAGTGCGTGTTTGGAGTCCCCTCCGGCAAGCTTCTCGGGTTCTTCGTGTCTCAGCGGGGAATTGAAGCCAATCCCAACAAGATCAAGGCCATCGAGCAGATTGAAGCACCGAAGCGCGTCAAGGATGTACGAAGGCTTGCCGGTTGCGTGGCTGCTCTCAGCAGGTTCATCTCTAGATCTGCTGAGCGCGCCCTGCCATTTTTCAAAATATTGAAAAAGGCAGGTCCAATGAAATGGACTCCGGAAGCGGAGGCTGCGCTGCAGGACTTGAAGAGATACCTGTCCTCCACTCCAACACTTGTCGCACCTAAGCCACAAGAGAAGTTGCTGCAGTACATAGCGGCAACCAATCAAGTGGTTAGTGCTGCGTTAGTAGCGGAGAGGGAGGCAGATGATGAGCCAACAACCACGACAGGTGCATCCAGCGACAAGCAGGGGCTTCTCCAAAAAGCTCTGGTCCCGACAAAGATGGATCTGCGCAGGCATGTGAAGGGATGCAGAAGAGGATGGTGCAGCGCCCAGTTTACTTTGTCAGTTCCCTTCTGCAGGGGGCTAGGTCAAGGTACTCTGGTGTGCAAAAATTGCTTTTCGGCCTTCTCATGGCCTCGAGAAAGCTGCGCCATTACTTCCAAGCACATGAGATCACAGCTGTCACTCGTTTTCCGCAGAAGAGGATACTGCAAAATCCAGAAGCAACAGGCAGGATTGTCGAGTGGGCACTGGAACTGTCAAGCTTTGGCCTCAAGTTTGAGAGCACTTCAAGTATCCAAAGCAGAGCATTGGGAGAGTTCGTAGCAGAATGGACGCCAACACCAGATGAAGAAATTCCAGAAACAAGCATCCCCGTCAAGGAAGCAAGCAAAGACTGGCTGATGTACTTTGATGGCGCCTTCTCGCTACAAGGCACCGGTGCTGGCGTGCTACTTGTTGCACCCACCGGAGAGCACCTCAAGTACGTAGTCCAGATGCACTTTCCCAAGGAGCAAGCAACGAACAATACTGTAGAGTATGAAGGCTTGCTTGCCGGTCTCAGGATCGCAGCAGACCTTGGGATCAAGAAGCTCATTGTCACGGGTGACTCACAGCTTGTCGTCCGCCAAGTGAACAAGAATTATCAGAGTCCGTTGATGGAAGCTTACGTTGATGAAGTGAGAAAGCTAGTAGAGCACTTTGACGGCCTGCAGATGGAACATGTTCCAAGAGCACGGAATGACATTGCCGATGGCCTGTCGAAGTGCGCCGCACTTAAGTTACCTGTGGAACCAGGGATCTTTGTGCTCAAGCTGACTCAACCTTCTGTAACGCCATCGACTGGACAGAGCAAGAAGAGGAAGTTGGTTTCTGGTGACTATTTTCTGGCAGAGCTCCCCAAAGCCGCTGCCAAGAAGGTCCCCAAGATCAACACCAAGAGTGCTGAGGAGCAGTCTGCTCCAGCAAGCCCAAGGGTTTGTTCCGTTGCAGCAGACGCTCCCGACAAGTTTTGCTCCGGCAAGCTTGCCGGGGGATATCAAGCTCCGGCTGAGACGCAGGTCCTTGCCGTAGAAGCGGATGTTCCCGCAGCAGCAGATGTGCCTTTAGTCCTTGTTGTCGAGCCACAAGCTCCAGCATGGGCACGGCAGATTGTCCGTTTCCTTCAGACAGGAGAACTTCTCGAAGAGCAAGAAGAAGCGGAAAGAGTAGCCCGGCAGTCAAGTATGTACAAGTTTGTTGACAACATACTGTACAGAAGAAGACTCAACGGTGTGAAATTGAAGTGTATTCGCCGGGAAGACGGACAACAGCTGTTGGCAGAGATACATGGGGGCATATGTGGCCACCACATTGGTGCAAGAGCACTTGCCGGCAAGGCATTCCGGCAAGGTTTCTTTTGGCCGACAGCCCTCCAGGATGCAACTGCACAAGTAACCAAGTGTGAAGCGTGCCAGTTCCATTCTAAGCAGATACACCAGCCAGCTCAAGCTCTCCAGACGATCCCTTTATCCTGGCCATTTTCGGTCTGGGGGCTCGACATCCTCGGCCCCTTCCCCCGAGCTGTCGGAGGCTTTGAGTACTTGTACGTTGCAATCGACAAGTTCACAAAGTGGCTGGAAGTGGAACCAGTGAGGAAGGTGACAGCACAGTCAACAGTCAAGTTCTTCAGGTCGATTGTTTGCCGTTTTGGGATCCCTAACAGGATCATCACCGACAACGACACGCAATTCACAAGCCGCACCTTCATGCAGTACGTCCAAGATCTTGGCGCCAAGGTCTGCTTCACTTCTGTTTCTCATCCGAGAAGCAACGGTCAAGCAGAGAGGGCAAATGCTGAAGTGCTGTGCGTGCTCAAGACCAGGACTTTCGACAGGCTGCGCAAGTGCGGAAAGAACTGGATTGAGGAGCTGCCGGTGGTTCTTTGGTCGATCAGGACGACGCCAAATCGAGCCACTGGCCAGACACCTTTCGCTCTAGTCTATGGAGCAGGGGCAGTTCTCCCCATGGAACTCGTATACGGGTCACCTCGAGTGCTCGCTTATGATGAGCTTGAGAAAGAGCAGCTGCGACAAGATGATGTGCTGCTCCTTGAGGAGGACCGTCTTCACGCCGCCATACGAGCTGCTCGATATCAGCAAGCTTTGCGCCGCTACCATAGCCGCAAAGTTAGTGCCAGAAGTTTCGAGGAAGGCGACCTTGTTCTTCGGCGCGTTTAGTCCGCCAAGAATTCCAACAAGTTGACGCCGAAGTGGGAAGGCCCTTACCGGGTGAAACGAGTCACTAGGCCCGGCGCTGTCCGCCTTGAGACCGAAGATGGCATTCCGGTGAGCAACTCCTGGAACATTGAGCATCTTCGTAAGTTTTACCCGTAGGGTGCGGTTGCCGGAACCTGTTCCGGCAACCACCTTTTGTACAAGTCTTGTCGCTGTTGCATGTAATCCTTCGTACAAAGCCGGGCGCAGACCCCGTGCATAAATAAAGCTCATGTGCTTCACACATCCTGTCAATTTCATGCTTTCTGCTTTTTCGCATGTATTATCTGACACTTTGTGCAGCACCAACCCCCGGTAAGCAATAACAAGCCGTAAGGCTCCATATCTTTATTTTCTCTTCTTTCTCTTTCTCAAGGGAAGGAAGGTTCCCTCGCCCACAAGTTTGCCGGGGGGAAAGGAGAAGATAATGGTGTGGACCAGGCGTCGTTCAAGAAAGTTTCGCCTTACCAGGAAGCAAACGACAGAAAAGCTAAGTTGCCAAAGTTTGAGCAATCTGTTTTTAAATTTTTAAGTTATCTTCCTCGAACGACTGTACTTTGTATGGAAAACCTGTGCGCGGAGGAACCAACTCGCAGCTAGTTGCGCCCTTACTTTGTTTCGAGTCCGCTCAACAATTAAGTGAGCTACGACTAGTTACGACAAGGTTTCTTGTCGGTAGCGGCACCGCCAGCAGGCTGCTGACGTTCCGCACTCAGCGCTCGCGGCTAAGGTGCCTACGCCGGCAAGTTCCCTAAAAGCGTAGGGCAAAAACATACAAAGGAAGGAATCAAGTAAAGGAAATAACACAGCAATCGATATCCAAAACAGAGTTATATTACAAGATAACTTGTCGCAGCTCTAACAGAATGTTCTCATGACATGACCAACAGCGACAAGGAAAAGAGAAAACAGGCGGCCTAATCTACGCGATCGCCCTCGACCCTCTTGATCCCGCTCACCTTGTCCACAATGGGTGCGACAAGGGCCTTGAGCGCTTCCAGATAGGCATCCGGCGGCAAGGACCTAAGGACGTTGGTGAGGTTGAGGCCTGGGTTGCGGAAGGCCGCCTTCACCAGCACCTTCTGAAGAGCTCCCGCGCAGATCTTGCGCGACTCGTCGGCCAGCTGCTTTGGGATCCTCTCCCGGAGTCGCTAGAGCGCCGTCACCACGCCTTTGAAGAATAAGCTGAGCTTGGCGCTGGGTTGGAGGCGCTCATCGGAGGAGTACCCAAGATCCTCCATTCCCAGCTGTGCCAGCTCCCCGACGATGGTGGCGGCAACATCCACAAGGCCCTCCGTCTAGTGCTCCACATTCTCCCTGAAGGTGTTCTGGGCGGTGGCAGCACTCGCCAGCAACGCCTCGTCGGCCTTGACCTTCTCCGCCAAGGCCGCCTCCCGCTCCCTGGCACCGTCCAGCGTCTGGGTTAAGGTGGCCAGCTTCAGCTCGAGATCAGCGTTGGAGTCCTTGGCGGCGCTAAGCTCTTTGCTCCTCTCCGCAAGCAGACCCTGCAGCTCGCCATGAGCGGCGGCACCCTTTTCACGCTCAAGCATGAGCGCGGCAAGCTCCTCGCCGCCCGCCTTGAGGTCAGCCTCCAGCTGCGCCACTTTTGCCTCCAGCTCCTTCTTGGCAGCCTCGGCAGCTGCGGCGGCATCCTTTGCTTCCTTGAGAGCCCTGCCAACTATTTGCTCCCGCGCGGCAAGCTCTTCCTCGTAGTTGTCAAGGTTAACCTTGCGCTGCGCCAGCTCGCCTTCCTGCGGAAATAGCTTCTCAGCAGCCAGCCGTTGTTGCTCTTCAGCTTCCGCCTTCTCGAGGAGGAAGGCCTTCCGCTCCTCAGCGAGTTGCTCCCGCTCCTCTGCCAGGGACCAGAGAGCTTCCTGCCTCAGGCCCCGAAGCTCCTCCGCACGCTTCTCGATATCCACTCCCGCCTTCACGACAAGCGCTTCGTGGGATTCCAGCTTGGCTTGTCGGGCGCGGTAGAGCGCCAGTAGCTTCCGCAGCAGCCGCTCCTCCTCAGGCTCGCCGCTGCTGCTGCTTGGCGTGTCGACCAACGACAGCCCAGCGGAGGCAAGCACTTCTCCGTCCAAGACTTCTCCTTCGACCGGTGCCCTGGAGCTTGACGCCCAGGGGAGCTTGATGAAGATGCCATCGCCGGCCTTCAGATAAGCGCCGGGCTGGGGCTCTTCGGAGCCTGGCGCTGGAGCGGCGGCGGAGGGATCGGCGGTCGGCGTAGCACCTGGCGCTCCTGCGGCCTCAGGGCCGTTAGTGCAATCGCCAGATCCCTCGCCTGCTTCTGCGGAGGCAGCTTTGGCGGCCTCCTCTCCGGCGGGCTCATCAGCACCGGCTCCTTCTTCGGTGGCCACGGCGTCGTCGGCGTTGCCACGCGCGTTCTCCTCGCCAGCGACCTCAGTTTCCATTGGCTCCGTGGCAGAAGGATCTGACAACCGGAAGAGGGAGAAAAGTCAAGCAAAAATTCAGAAAGAGAAATCAGAAGAAGAAGAACCAAAGGGAAGTTTTTCGGGCAAGAAGGTTACCTGTGATGGGATCTGCAGGCGTGGTCTCAACCACCGGAGGGTCGCTGGTGCTGCCCCTTGCCGGAGAACCGTCCCTTTCCGGAGAATTCTCCCTTGCCGGAGAACGCTCCCTTGCCGGGGAATCCTCCCTTGGCGGTGTGGTCGAAGCAGATGGGACTTCGGGAGCAGTTTCCGGACGCTCCTGGTGAGGCTGCTCTGCTCCTACACAAACCAACAAGTCAGATATCAGCAAATAAAGAGCATCCATGCGCGCCTAACAGTAAGAAGTAAACCATATACTTACGCTGGGGGCTGCGCTGGGGGCTGCTTTGGGGAGTAGCTGCCGGGTCCGGCAAGGTGGTCTCAGGCATGTCCCCTGTTGGCGCGATGGGTTCATCCTCGATGACAATCACCGGGGCCTTGGCTCTCTTCGCCGATCTCTGAGCCAGCGTCCTGAAAAGGAATAAGTTCAGAATGGAGCAAATCAGATACAAGACAAAGCAACAAAATTGAAGAACTACAAGTACAGCAGAGGAATCTTACTCTTCTTCTTCCTCGTCGGAGCTGAGCGCAGAGAGGTCGAAGTCCGGCTCCCCTCCGGCGCGACGAGGCGGAGGAGTAGGTTCCCTTGACCGCTTAGCGGGGGCAGTGGCGGTGGTGCGAGAGGACCCCGCTCCAGTTGTTGCGGCGGCGTGAGGCGCTCCCGCGGCAACAGTGCTTGCCGTGGTAGAGCGTGTCACGCAGTGCGGCGGCTGCTGACTCGTCTGTCGCCCTGCTGCGTCCCCGGCCCTGCGAAGACGCCTTCTTGGTGGAGCTTGTGGCTCCGCTTGTGGCGAGCTGGCTGAAGGTGGAGAAGAGGTGGAGCTGATCTTCAACGAGTCGCTCGCGCCCTCGGCAGGCTCGCTCGACTCTGTTTCAGGCCAGGCAAGCTCTTCCTTGCCGGCAAGCTCTTCTCGCTCGGCAAGGCTTGCCGCCTCTGCTGCCTCTGCCTCCTCCACGGTGAATCCAAACTGGCCCGCGGCAGCAGCTGCTGCCGCCTCTTCCAGCCTGGTGGCGATGCACCGCATCTCGTCATCAGTGGTGTCGCGGGTGAGGCTCTTCTGCTCATCAGGGCGAACTGCCACTTCCACCAGCCCATCAAAGAACTCCTGCACGACATCATCTGCAGGCTCTTGCCAAGTGGGGACGATTCCATGCGAGTCGCACAGCGGCATCATTGCACGGATGCGGTCAAGCGACGAGTTGTTGCACAGCGGGACGACGTTCCTCAGCAACCTGAACGCGTCGGGATGTTCAGGATCATGCTTGAACCGCTCCAGAAGCATCGCATCCAATTCCAAGACAGTAAAGTTGAAGTTGAGGCCCGGGCGTAGCCTCATGATATCCGCCGCGTTCTGGAACTCCCAGGCGGGTCTCCCCCTCTCCTGCAGGGGGGCGATGCGGCAGCGAAGGAAATCTGCGCCAACAGCGCCTACAGTGAGTCCGGCAAGCCGAAGGCGTAGGATCCTGGTGACGGCAATCTTCAGCCTAGCGTCTTCCGGGGCCACGCTGCTCCAATCGTTGCCGCGCACTACTGGGGCTTGGCGCTGGGCGGTAACCGGCTGCGGGTTCTCCTCGACGATCCAGCACCAATCTGCTCTCCACTCGTCCCACTTGCTGCGGAGCTCGCCCTCCAGATAAGCGTCCTTCTTGCCAAGCCTTGAGATCCAGGCGATTCCGCCGGATAGGGGCTGTCCTCTCTCGACTCGGGGTATGAAGAAGTGGCGGAAAAGGGCCACGTTTGGATGGACTCCGACAAAGTTTTCGCAGAGATGTGCGAAAACTGCCATGGTCAGAACAGCGTTGGGGGTGAAATCAAGGAGGTGGAGCCCGTAGGTGTTCATGATATCACAGAAGAATTCGGAGAAAGGCAGGCATAGCCCGCAGTAGAAGAATAGCGCGAAGAAAGGGTACCCAGTTGGAGCTAGCTCCGAGGCGGCAGCTGAGAGTACCTTCGTGCGTGGATGCGCTCGCGTCTGCGTCGACCAAAAAAGGTAGTAGTACTCGCTCAGCTCCTTCGCGGCGAGGTGGGGGGGAGATTGCCCGCTCCTTCCGTAGCGCCGCAAGCCGCTGCGCCTCGGCCGACTTCATGCCCTTCCCCTTGTCGGCTTTCGGAGCCATGGCGGAGGTGGTGGGAGAGGTCGACGGCGTTGGTGGTGCTGGTGGCGATGGGGGGCGGAGCGCTGCTCTCTCTCAGAAGGGGGAGCGGCGGAGATTTTGGAGTAGTAACCGGCGAGATGGGCGACTGCCCCTGTTTCCTCTGCTTATAAAGAGGAAGGGGGCGAACGTTACGCCTTTCCAAATAAAGAAACCACCCACGATCTCTCCCACGACGCCGCATTCGACGCTTGCCGTTCGGGAGGGCGCGGTGGATACGGAGTAAGAAACGGCACAACCCAGGACGCGCGTGCCCGTACCCTGTTTTGGGCCTGGCCCAACAGCGCTCGGCACCGTCTGTGGCCCAGGCCCGGGGGCTCCTGTCGGTGTACTAGAGTAGGGGTACCCTAGTATCCCGAACTTGTGCACGGGCAGTAGCAGCACCCCGCGGCAAGGCTTGCTGGCTGACCGCCAAGTTCCTCCGTGGTTCCCCTGGAGCCGTTCAAGAACAAAGTATTCAAGACAAGACCCCGGCAAGAGGAGCTTTCCAGGAAGGCCAACCGAGGTATTCAAGCTATGGAGACAAGGCCCCGGCAAGAGGAGCTTGCCGGGAAGGCCAACCAAGGCATCTCAAGGAACTTGCCGCGACGCGCCACGCGTCCCGGCAAGGCCCAGTGAGCAACAAGCTCCCGGGCGCGACAAGACAACGACCGCGGCAAGGCACTTGCCGCGACAAGCGACCACTCCGCACCTACGCTCCAGCACATCCACCAACGTGTCGCCCTGGGGCCTTTCCAGACGCGCGTGGCGAGAGGCTGTGCAGCCAGCGGTGCACGGTGGCAAGCGGCGCTGACAAGATAGCCATCATGGCGAGCGGTGGCGCCCCTGACGGTCTCTGTTTGCACTGTTTGGGCGACACAGACGGGCATTTAATGCCTTTGTCCCCTGTCGTCAGAGTTAGGTATGATACACTGTATCTACAGTATAGGTAGTTGTACCTACCGCATCTCTTTTTCCATTTTTTCCCTTTGTCTGCGTTGCCACCTGTCGGTGACCCCTTGAGCATATAAAAGGAGGCCCATGTGCAACGTAGAGGGGGGTTCGGAAGGTTCGAAGCCAGAACACACACACACGCTCGCTCTCGAGCATACTGTAGCGATCAGCACTCTCGAGCAAGAACACGATATACAACCAGACAAGCAGCAGTAGGAGTATTATCTCTCCGGAGAGCTCCGAAGCTGGGTAACTGCTCGTGTGTTTCGCCTCTATCTGCTCTTCGTGCTATCTCCCCCCCCCCCCAAACCGAAAGGGGCTCGGTCCGCCGGTCCCATAGGTGTTCGTGGATCAGTTTCCCCGACAGACGGCTTCGGCCCCATAGACGAGGAAGAACGGGGTGAACCCGGTCGACCAATTCGGCGTAGTTCGGAGATTCCAGAGGATGACCGGCAACTTGTCGAGCCAGCTGCCGGGTGAGTGGATGAGTGGCTCGACGAGCCACGGCTTGATGCCGGACAGGATGAGCCGTTGGCCCGCTCGATCTGCCCGTTGGACTGCGGGTGTGCGACAGAGGCCAGGTCGAGGCGGATGCCGAAGACGGAATAGTATTGCGCGAGCGCGCCCTTGGCGAAGTTGGTGCCGTTGTCCGTGATGATGCTGTTCAGCATGCCGTAGCGAACTGCGATGTCTTTGATGAACTGGACAGCTATTGGTCCATCTAGTCTCTTGATTGGGCGTGCTTCTATCTACTTGGTGAACTTGTCCACCGCCACCAGTAGATGCGTCATGCCGCCTCAGGCGGTTTTGAAGGGTCCCACCATGTCGAGTCGCCAGACAGCAAAGGGCTAGGCAATCGGGATGGTGCGGAGTGCTGACGCCGGTTGGTGGCTGCGCTTGCTGAAGCGCTGACATCCCTCACACTTGAGGACGAGCGACGTGGCGTCTTGGAGGGCCGTTGTCACGCCCAAGATGCGACCCTATCCTAAAGGAACTCGAAGGTCCCACCAAGGATAGAAACGCATCTTGAAGACGCTTTTGCAAGGTGGATATCATTACATCAACAATACATAATAGATGGGGATACATACAAGAGGCATACAATGCCACACGAATACAACATCATCATTGACGAGGACATGACTACCTTGGATATGACCAAAAATATTGCATACATGCAAATTTGTCAGGTGATTTCTAGTGCAAACTATTCAATAATCTATTTATGTTATCCAGAACAAACATACTTCACACACTTTTGTGTTTTGTCTAATTGCAGGTGTATGGGACATTTTTACAATCCATATATGAAGATAAGGGAAAAGGAGAAGTTTAGGTGTTGTTCAAAAAGTCCTCTCACGTCACTTTTGGGTCAAGAGAAGATAGAGTCCAAGTCTCTCACGTTCTGGATTCAGATTCGGACTGCATAGACATACCTGACTCAAAACGCCAACAACTTTTTCATACGGACTCCGAATTGGGTGATTTTTTTGTTGGAAAGTACATTTCATGCTCTTTCCAACCCAATTGGAATCACCTTAAAATCCGTCCGGAGCGTTGAGTTATGGACGAAACAATCTGACGCTGCACCAGAATCCGAGTCAAACTACAAGTCCAAAGGTGTTACGTCACCCCCACTTGGGCCCATTGGCCTTGTACGACCTAGGGTTAGTTTTAGGCTTCCTTGGGACGTCCTCCCACCTCCTTGGCCGCCACCCCTTGCTCCTATATAAGTAGATCCATCTAGTAGCTTTTCCCTTGGGATTTGCTTAGTTAAAAGTTAGCCATTGCAACTTCGTGTACTTCGTTTGTGTCCAACGACCAGACCAAGACCGCTTACGGATCCCCACCTTTATCAATACTTCATATATATACTCGCAATATTCAGATTGCTTTTATCATATTCTTGCTTGTTCTTCGATTGCTTGCAGGAATAGACCTTCGTGGTCAGGTTGATTGTGCTCCGGCGTGGTCAATAACCTCTCGGAGTTGGTTTAGCAATTGCTAAGGCGCAACGTCGTGCATGTTTGTAGTCGGATCGTCAAAGTCATCTTCACCAAATCGATAGTTATCATCTCATCGAAAGATCGGGACACCTCCGCCTCTATCAAGTGGTATCAGTTTTCAGGTTGCTCGGTGAGAATTTCCAGTTTTCCTAGATTAGATTTATTTTCTTACCTATTGTCCAAGAAAAAGCCACACAAAAAAGTTAGATCTATTCATCCTTTATCCAAGCCAGTCTGAACCTTTGCAATTTTCTATTCATTGCTTGCATAGTTGAATTATCAGTTGCATCGTTGTGTCAGTTGCTGGTCTTAGTGTCTAGTTCCATTAGAGTTTCAAGTTTTGTTCACATTAGTCACGCCGCCGCTGCATCATTATCCCTTCCGCTATCCACCATCCCATCCATTAATTTCCACCATGTGCTATGCACTGTTCATTGTCATAATCATAGTTGAGGTCACTCACATCTTCGCCTGATCCAATCTGCATCTTATCTAGTTTGTCTTGGAAAGAGGGAGAAAAAGAAGATAGAGAAAAAAAAAGAGAGAGAGAAAAAGAAAAGAAAAACAAAAAGAGAGAGAAGAAAAAGAAAAAAAAGCGTGAGAAAAAAAATAGAGAAGAAACAAAACGGATCTATCTAGAATCAATCTCGTACCTGAATTTAGATTGGAATCTGTTTTGCGCACTGTTCAGTAAAACAGGTGTATCTTCCTCATACGAAGTCCGTTTTGGCTCCGTGAGTACTCATATTGAAGCTAGTGACAAGCCGCATATAAATAGTTATAGAAGTTAGTTCGATATTTTATACCTCAAAATCGGCTTCTAAATAGGTCTTTTTGCCCTCCGAAGTTCGTGAACACAGCTTGTTCCAATTTTTCAGGCCAGTTTTAGAATTCTTTGACTCCTCATATCAATTCGGAATTGAGTGATTATTTTTGCATTGGAAAGCTTGAGTTAGTAGCATTCTTTGAAAATTTATCAGAAAATTGGCTCAAATTATTCAAGAGGAAAGTTGGAGAGAGTTGTTGTATATCTTACTTGGCAGTTGTTTTTCATCATTATCTTTACTGCCGTTGTGATCTTCACTTATATCTTGCTGTCCAGAGCTACTTAGTATCCTTCATTGGTGCTAGTTGTGCTACATCGTGACCTCATTAGTGTTCTAGGCTCGCGTCTCTAGTCCGGTCTAGCTTAGGACCAGCACAGTACCGTCGTTGAGCGTTTATTCAACATTGCATCTTTGAATTGATTGTTGCTAATCTTTTGCTACCATATATAGCCAACCCAGCTCCACATATTTCTACACCGTGTATATGTGCGTTCCCCTGGCAATTGCTTTACACAATATTAAGAGTGACTTGACACAGCTGGTTGCCTGTCACCACCTGCCGCATGGTAAGAACTTGTAAGATATTGCTATTTGCTTTACTGTGAGCACTTTACAACCACATCCTAGTAGTTCATAGGAACATTATTCTCGAATTTTGTTTCTTATTTCTACTAATCATGGCAGGTTTCAGAGATAGAAGTTCTTGGACGACGAACACGTCTTCACCATCATGAGAGTTGGGACAACACACACAAGCACATGGCCAGGTTAGCTCTTTACCATCATTTTAGGGTAGATTTAATCCTGCTATTTATCTAGCTTGGGAGCTTGAAGTAGAACAATTTTTTAGTCACCATGGCTTTTCTGAATTTGAGCGAGTACGAGCTGCCACTAGAGCATTTACTGGTTTTGCTTCTGTTTGGTGGAGTGTGCATTGTAAGAAAAACATTGATAACCAACCCACAACGTGGAAAGATTTGAAAGATGTAATGAGAAAACAATTTTTCCCTCCTAACTATCGTTGTGAATTGCTTCACAAATTTGAACAATTTAAACAAGGCAATAACACTGTTCATGCTTACTACCAAGAGTTCAGATCTTATATGCATCATTGTGACATAGAAGAATCTGAGGATGATACAATGAATAGATTTTTTGGTGGTTTGAACCATGATATTCAGGCAAGATTTCAGTATATTCCTCGTTGCATTACTGGTATGTATGTTCGTGCCTGTACCTTTGAGAGACAGTTACAGTAGGATGCATTGGGTGACTACAATAACTACTATTCCAGTTCATGCTCACCACCGCCGGTTGGTTCCTCCAGCGTTGCACCTACTAGAGTAGCCCCACCTCGGATTGTGAGCACGACATCATCTCAAGAGTATGGTGCATTGTCTACGTCTGTACCTACATCAGCTACGTCTTTGCGACAAGGTAACAGTAAAGGTATTGATGATGTAACTTCACATGAGAATGATGCATCCCTAGTTAACTTGAATGCATCATCTGTTGAGTTACCTGGTGATTTGAGCACAGCACCTATTTTAGAGAATTTTGATACTGTCATGAATGCGTCATGTGATCAAACAACTGAAATACCAACAATTTTGAGTGCACCCATTGAATTAACTGTTGATGCAAAAGAATCAATGTTTATTCATTTTGATATGACCTGTAATCTTGGTGATGATTCTGTGTTGAATGACTTATTGCATGTTTGCTTATTTAAGCTTATTGTAGCATGTAAATTTGATGCAAGTAAGGTTTATTCACTAATGTTGGGATGGTTTAATGATGAACATTGTCAATCTTTTGAAATGAATAAGAGCTTCACTTATATGTGCAAACTGAGTTGCAATATTTTCATGCCTTCTACTTCTTAAGCTAATTTTTTGGATTTAGATTTTATGAACTATGCAAGTTAATCATCTATTCATGTGTCATATATGCAAAAATCAAGGGAAGTAAAAATGCATGACATATACATATACAACATGTACACCTTGTCTCTTTTGTTAGCCACATTTCAGATTAAGCAATGCCGAGGACGTCTTTATTTTCAAGAAGGGGAGGATGACGAGGACATGACTACCTTGGATATGACCAAAAATATTGCATACATGCATATTTGTCAGGTGATTTCTAGTGCAAACTATTCAATAATCTATTTATGTTATCCAGAACAAACATACTTCACACACTTTTGTGTTTTGTCTAATTGCAGGTGTATGGGACATTTGTACAATCCATATATGAAGATAAGGGAAAAGGAGAAGTTTAGGTGCTGTTCAAAAAGTCCTCTCACGTCACTTTTGGGTCAAGAGAAGATAGAGTCCAAGTCTCTCACGTTCTGGATTCAGATTTGGACTGCACAGACATACCTGACTCAAAACGCCAACAACTTTTTCATACGGACTCCGAATTGGGTGATTTTTTTTTGTTGGAAAGTACATTTCATGCTCTTTCCAACTGTCACATCCTAGCTAGGCAGGCATTAGAGTGTTGCATCATGTTTACTCTTCATCAGAAACTTGAAATGGGGATCTGTGAAACCCTCAGAATCATTTTGAAAATGACCCAAATAAAAATTTCTCCAAAAGGGTCCAAGAAAATGCTCATGTTGCTCTCTGAAAATATTGGACAGAGATAAAAATCAAACCAATATTTTTAGTGGCTCATGGACATTTATTTTGGGCATTTGGAATTAATGCATAAATATTTGCATTGGAAATATATTAATTATATATATTAATATATGCCCAAATATTATGCCAATTATAAAAGAGCTCTGGAATAATATATATAGCTCCTGCAAAAATTGGCATAAGTTAAATAAATGATTTAATATATTTTTTAAAATCAAAACAAATGTCAGAAATTAAAAAAACAGAAAATTTATAACAGGAGGAGCTTACCTGGGCTCCTCCACTGTGCGGCCCAGCCAGCTGGCTGGCCCAGCCAGCAGCCGGCCCAGCCCACCTCCCTCCTCTGTCGTCTTCGTCCCGACAGAGGGAGGGGAGTGTGGCCGGCGCGCGCGCGCCACCGCGCCACGCCACCTGCTCGCCTGCTTGCCTGCCCTCCCCTCCTCGCTCGATGCCCTGGACGACGCCACGCCTCTCCCCCTGCTCTCTCTCACTCTCCCCCGGCTCTTCCTTCCTCTCCCTCGCTCTCTCTCTCACACGGCCGAACATCACCGTCGCCGCCGTTCGCCGTAGCAGCCATCTCCGGCCACCCCTCGCTCCCCCGACTAGCTCAGAAGCTCCGCCACAACCCCCTCTTCCTCCCCACCGCTCCACAGCTCCCCGGAAGCCCTACATC